>NC_084561.2:44788823-45091323 GCF_033978685.3 Nerophis lumbriciformis | reverse complement strand
GGAAAATACGGTATATATATATATATATATATATGTATTGAGCATTCCTCAACTTTATCAGTATTTATTGCCACCTTTCCCAACTTCTTAGTCATGTGTTGCTAGCATCAATTCTAAAGTTAATGATTATTTGCAAAAAAAAAAAAAGTTTATCAGTTTGAACATCAAATATGTTGTCTTTGTAGCATATTCAACTGAATATGGGTTGAAAATGATTTGCAAATCATTGTATTCCGTTTATATTTACATCTAACACAATTCCCCAACTCATATGGAAACGGGGTTTGTACATTGTAAAACTCACAAACGTTGCTTGGAGTGATGAATGAAGAATCCATACGAGTAGGTTGAAAGTGTGACGTAAAAACATACTTGCCAACCCTCCCGGATTTTCCGGGAGACTCCCAAAATTCAGCGCCTCTCCCGAAAACCTCCCGGGAAAAATGTTCTCCCGAAATTCAGGCGGAGCTGGAAGCCACGCCCCCTCCAGCTCCATGCGGACCTGAGTGACGTCAGGTGCGCAACACCACTTAAATCGTTGGCCAACCAAAAAGTAACCCCAGTACGCTATAGCCAACATTCACCAGGAGATGGCAACAGACAAACATAGATCACTATTACATTCCTCCCCTTTTAGAAATGTATAGAAGTTATAAATGATAATGATAAATGGGTTGTACTTGTATAGCGCTTTTCTACCTTCAAGGTACTCAAAGCGCTTTGACACTACTTCCACATTTACCCATTCACACACACATTCACACACTGATGGAGGGAGCTGCCATGCAAGGCGCTAACCAGCACCCATCAGGAGCAAGGGTGAAGTGTCTTGCTCAGGACACAACGGACATGACGAGGTTGGTACTAGGTGGGGATTGAACCAGGGACCCTCGGGTTGCGCACGGCCACTCTCCCACTGCGCCATGCCGAAGTTACTCAAAATAAATAAACAACCCAACCAAAAAATGCAGCAGCTCAATTAAAAAACTGTACTTAAGCCACATTCTTTTCTTTTCTTTTTTAGTACTGAACTCTTAACCCTCATTTGTAAAAAAAAAAAAATAACATGTTTATTATACAAACAGTATTTGTACACCTTTAACACAGATTTTTATACTGTCTTCAGAGATTCCGTTTTTTTGGTGGTACTCGAAACCTTTCTGGGTACCTGCGAAAGGGTGTTCAGCATGGTTGGAAAAATAGTGACAGAGAATAGAACAAGGATGGACAATTCAACCCTTAACTCAACTATGAGTAGATGAGTGTTATGTGTGTATATATGTGTAAATAAATGAACACTGAAATTCAAGTATTTCTTTTATTTATATATATATATATATATATATATATATATATATATATATATATATATATATATATATATATATATATATACAGTATTTATATATATATATATATATATGTATATATATAATAAAATAAATATATATATAGCTAGAATTCACTGAAAGTCAAGTATTTCTTATATATGTATATATATATATATATATATATATATTAGAGATGCGCGGTTTGCGGGCACAACCGCGGAGTCCGCGGATGATCCGCGGATCGGGCGGATGAAATAAAAAAAAAAAAAGATTTTATCCGCGCGCGGGTCGGGTCGGGCGGATTAATTAGATATTTTTTTATTTTTTTTTGCGGGTGGCAGTTAAACCAATTGGGAAATATATATACATAGTTAAATGTTGTTACCCACATACGAAAAACGAGCAGGCACCTGCAGCATATGCCACAACAGAAGAAAAAAAAGAAAAAGAGATGGACACTTTTACGGAGCGGAGAAGGGACGCCTCGCCGGGGTCCGGGACCGAGGCCCCTTCCCCCGAGAGGGCCCCACCTGGAGCCGTAGCTGAGGCGATCCGCGAGAAGGGCCCAACGCACGTCCAGGGTCACTACCGCGCCCACCGCACCGACACCCCGCCTCGTCCGCCTTCGCCGCGGCCGGCGTCACGCGCAGCAGGTAAGCAGCTTACCTGCCCGCCACCCTCGTGGCCGGGGGCTCGTAACAGGGGTCACTCCGCGCGCTCCGCCCGCGCAGCTTACCTGCCCGCCACCCCTGTTGCCGGGGGCGCGTAACAGGGGTCACTCCGCGCGCAGTGCGCTCACGAAAGGGGTGGGGCTCACCCTGGTTGATATAGACAGCAGGACGGTGGCCATGGAAGTCGGAACCCGCTAAGGAGTGTGTAACAACCCACCTGCCGAATCAACTAGCCCTGAAAATGGATGGCGCTGGAGCGTGGGCCCATACCTGGCCGTCGCCGGCAGCGAGACGCGCTTGGAGGTGCGCTCAGCGTGGCTCCCATATGATTGCGCACTGGTGTGCGTCTGGGTCGTGACAGCGTGGCACGCGAAAGTCTGTGCTGCATTGGATCAGTCTCCTTTCTTTAACAGGCAAAAGCTTTATAACCTCACCATACCTGCCAACTTTTGAAATCAGAAAAACCTAGTAGCCAGGTTCCAAGGGCCGCAGGCCCCGGTAGGTCCAGGACAAAGTCCTGGTGGAGGGTTCAGGGCTTCGCCCCCCGACGCAAAATGATTATTAGCATTCAGACAGGTTAAAATGTTGCTAAAACCATCACTTTTCTATCAGTCACAGTGACTTTTCAAAACAAAAATATTACAGCAAAAATCATATGGGTTGATTGACATGTTTATTCTGTAAGCTAACTTCAATAGTTTGAAATTATTTTGACAGTTAATGCCAGTTATCCTGTCAACCTTTCACAAGACTTCAATTTGTTAATTGAAAGTATAAACACTTTTTACAGTAAACAAATGGTAAAACAGTACTAAACAATTCCATTAAAAAAAAAATTGGTGTCATTATTAACTTTCTGTCCAAGCTTGTATAATCTACTGCCTTGTTCAATTGTAAAAAATATTCTGTGCCTAAAATTCACATTTCTATCACAATTATCATACTGTAAACATGGTAAGCTAACTTCATTAAAATTAATAGTCCTGTCAATAGCATGGAATTACAATTCAAATGTAGTTTTTTTGTAAGCCTTTCAAAAGAATTCAAAATATGAAAAATTAATGACAATTAATTTAAGCCATCAGACACTTGAAAAGTGGGACATCACATCTCTAATGTAATCATTTGAACTTTTCAACAGAAATAGCACTGCAAAAATATTAAGGACATACTTCTGTATTTTGGTAGTTATGCTGTCAACATTTAACAAGATTTCTTCAACTTGGACTTGAAAGCATAAATAGTATAAACACTTTTAACAGTATGTCGTGCTGTGAAATACAGCCAACAGGATTGCGCACCAAACACGAAGCAAGGCCAAAGTGCATGCATGGTGCAGGAGAACAAAGGACTTCTTTCATTTAAGGTTTGTGATAAACCATCAAACTCATTCGTTAAAAGGACTCTATAGTAATATAAAGCGAATTTTTCTGGACATTATCATGCAAGAAAAGTTTATTTTTGGGACCGCGATCACCGCGTAATGATTTTTAAAGGTTGCATTACAAACATGTAACTGTCCCATGTGATCAGCCAGTGCGATTGGAAGTCCATGCTCAATTATTGCCTCCGTAAATAAAACTTCGGCATTTATCACATCCAAAGAATCTGTTTGGGCGACGAAAAACGTTGAAAGTTTTCCACTTGTATCGCTAGCAACGGCATTAGACTTGTGTTTTTTTGTCCCAACGTGGTCTTTTACATCGCTAATTCCTCCGTGTCCGATCGAAAAATCTTGTCTGCACAAGGTGCAATTCGCGTAGTTTTCACCCTTTTTTTTTTTTTTAATTAATGAAAAACCGTATTTTTTATCACTGCAACCGTAACCCGGAATAGGTTGATGAAAACCATACGAATTACGGGAAAACCGGAGTAGTTGGCAGGTATGCCTCACTAATTCCTTGCATCGTCTATATTAGATATATAACAACGGGCGGGTGCGGGCGGATGGCGGGCGGGTGCAGTTCTGATCAAACGTTACATCGGGTGGATGGCGGATGGTTGACGACTTTCTGATGCGGTTGCGGATGAAATATTTGCCTATCCGCGCATCTCTAGTGTGTATATATGTGTAAATAAATGAACACTGAAATTCAAGTATTTCTTTTATTTATATATATATATATATATATATATATATATACAGTATATTTATATATAATAAAATAAATATATATATATAGCTAGAATTCACTGAAAGTCAAGTATTTCTTATATATATATATATATATATATATATATATATATATATATATATGAAATACTTGACTTGGTGAATTCTAGCTGTAAATATACTCCTCCCCTCTTAGCCCCGCCCCCAACCACGCCCCCGACCACGCCCCCCACCCCCCACCTCCCGAAATCGGAGGTCTCAAGGTTGGCAAGTATGTGTAAAAAGTTGCAGTTTCTAGTGGTCAATTGAGGGTCACCTAAGCTGACATGATGTCCAGTACAAGTCGTGCTTCCTTATTGTGTGGAATAAACACGCTACAAGATGAACAAAGACATCAAGTGCTAAAGTGATTCATTTAGAAAGTCTGCTTAAGTGAAAGCACACACACACACACACACACACACACACCACAGGACTTAGCAAAGTTTGTTTTGGAGCAGTCGCCCCCTGCATTACGCTGCTCTAAGCCTTTGGACTTAGTCAACCTAATTCCTCCCATGCAGGCCCAACAAGCGTAACCATGGAAACGACATACATTTCTCCAATGTGACATGAAATGATCAGGGATGACATTATTTGTGGGGGAAGCCAAGCTCCAGTCAGAGAAGAACCTGCGAGGAGCCATCGATGATGTCATAGCGTACCATCGTCTTTGTCATGCGTGACTAAACTCCTTTCTGCTGGCTGACATTTGACTTTATTGTTTTATAACCTTTTTCTTCTCATTCATTTCCCCCGGCAGATGGATGTGGCGCCATGGTTTTTCCATCATGAAATGGCCAGGACCGTGGTCTGATGTTCTCTGGATGCTCTGTTGGAAGCAGCTCCGGTAAGAGTTAAGTGGGGGAGGCATTTGATTTGTCCCTCTATTGTCCGTCTTTTTTATACCTGTAAAAACACAAAGCAGTGAAGTTGTCACGTTGTGTAAATGGTAAATAAAAAGAGAATACAACAACTTATATTCAATTGAATAGACTGCAAAGACAAGATACTTAAAGTTCCAACTGGAAAACGTTGTTATTTTTCGCAAATATTAGCTCATTTGGAATTTGATGCCTGCAACATGTTTCAAAAAAGCTGGCACAAGTGGCAAAAAAGACTGAGAAAGTTGAGGAATGCTCATCAAAGACTTATTTGGAACATCCCACAGAGCATCCCATGCTAATTGGGAACAGGTGGGTGCCATGATTGGGTATAAAAGCAGCTTCCATGAAATGCTCAGTCATTCACAAACAAGGACGGGGGCGAGGGTCACCACTTTGTCAACAAATGCCTGAGCAAATTGTTTAAGAACAACATTTCTCAACCAGCTATTGCAAGGAATTTAGGGATTTCACCATCTACGGTATGTAATATCATCAAAAGGTTCAGAGAATCTGGAGAAATCACTGCACGTAAGCCATGATATTACACACCTTGGACCCCTCAGGCATCAAAAAGCCACATCAGTGTGTAAAGGATATCACCACATGGGCTCCGGAACACTTCAGAAAACCACTGTCAGTAACTACAGTCGGTCGCTACATCTGTAAGTGCAAGTTAAAACTCCACTATGCAAAGCCAAAGCCATTTATCAACAACACCCAGAAACGCTTCGTTGGGCCCTGTCAGAGTTTGTTGGTGACGAACCCCAAGATGCAGAGATGACGGCAGGCATTGAGCGAGAAAACATGATTTAATACTATGGCAAAAAAAACAAGCAAAAGGGAACAAACAAAAGGCGCGCACAAGGCGGAGAACAAACTTGGCTGAGAACTAAAATAGCACAGAGGCTAACTGTGGACAAGAGACAAAAACACTTACTGTGACACGAAGGAACTAGGACATGAGCAGAGTGAAACAAAAGTAGACAGAGCTACAACGACAAGTATTAAGACAGGTAGTAGTGACAATGACAATGACAATAATCCAGCAGTGACTGGAGGGTAGGGCAGGTATAAATAGCAGCTGGCTGATTGACACCAGGTGTGGCCAGGTGCCAATCAGCCACAGCTGAGGGGACACAGCACTCAGGGAGACAAACAGGAAACAGAACCAAAACAAGAGCGCTGACAGGAAATACTACACACACAGAGGAAAAACTAAAACACAACCAAACTGTCAGGGGCAAGCCTGACAGGCCCGAGCTCATCTAAGATGGATTGATACAAAGTGGAAAAGTCTTCTGTGGTCTGACGAGTCCACATTTAAAATTGTTTTTGGAAACTGTGGACGTCGTGTCCTCCGGAACAAAGAGGAAAAGAACCATCCGGATTGTTCTAGGCGTAAAGTGGAAAAGGCAGCATGTGTGATGGTATGGGGGTGTATTAGTGGCCAAGACATGGGTAACTTACACATCTGTGAAGGCAACATTAATGCTGAAAGGTACATACAGGTTTTGGTGCAACATATGTTGCCATCCAAGCAACGTTACCATGGACGCCCCTGCTTATTTCAGCAAGACAATGCCAAGCCACGTGTTACAACAGCGTGGCTTCATAGTAAAAGAGTGCGGGTACTAGACTGGCCTGCCTGTAGGGCTGCAGCTAACGATTATTTTTCTATCGATTAATCTATAGATTATTTTTCCGATTAATCGGTTAATCTATAGATTATTTTTTCGATTAATCTATAGATTATTTTTCCTTTTACGGATTTTTTTTTTTATTTAAAGTGAAGAGGAAAAAATAAATGTAGGCCAGTTTTTTCAAAAGGCATGGCTTTTATTTACAAAAAAAAAAGTATGGCCACTCAGTCAACATTGACAACAACATGACAAAATATTCTGTAACAATGTAAACATTTAAAACTTTTAACATTTAACAAAATTAAAAGTAGCTTATTTGCTTTTTAATGTGCAAATATAAAAGTAAACATCCAGTGCAAATCTTAATATTCTGGAATAGTATAAGCATTTCAAAAGTAAAAGTATTGCTTATTTTGCTTTAAAATGTGCAAAAATAAAGACAAACATCCAATACAAAAAAGTGCAAAACGGAAATATTCTGTAACAAGTGTAAACATTTCAACAAAAGTAAAAGTATTGCTTATTTGCTAAAATGTGCAAAAATAAAGCTAAACATCCAATACAAAAAAGTGTACAGTGTAAACATTTCAACAAAAGTAAAAGTATTGCTTATTTTGCTTAATAACACAACAATGATAGTATGATTAAAGTGAAAGTTAATTGTTGGTTTGTACATAGTATATGTAACTGTTAATGTTGTAAAAGGTATTTGCACAACTAATTAACGTTAGCGTTTGTGACACGTCTTGTGCCGTGGGGTTCTTTCAGGACCGACAGACTGAACGCCAGACGGCTTTGCCAGGTTTACAATCTTTTAATTTTACACAAAGTCTTTTCTCTTCCAACTGCGCGGATCGCGCACCTGGGCACGATTGCGGCGTCGCTCCCGGCGCGCCCCGCCTCGCCGCTCGCTCGCCGGCGCCGCCTCTCCACAGCGTTAAAGAGGAGCGCGTCTTTGTAAACACTGAACAGGCACGCCAAACGCGCCTCTCAGAGCGAAACGGTGCTTTAGTTTATGAATTTACAACGCAGATACAAATGACACATTCATGTTTTTGTGTAATGATGACAACGTATACGCACGCGGACGATTGACTTGTTGATGGTGATGGCAAGAACGCTGTCGGGGGTTTTCTTTTCAAATGTTCGTTCATAGCCGTTGTGCTGCTATGATAGGCCATTTCCGCTCGACACAGTGTGCATACAACAACATTATTAGGCCGTTTATTGAAATACTCCGACACTTTTGACGACTTTTGGCGTGCTTTTTTCCCCTCGCTCGCATCGTCTGCTTTGCGCTCCGCCATGACAGTAAAGTAGTGTGACGTAAATATGCGACGCGCCGACGCACAAAAACGGCGTCGACGTATTTACGTAATCGATGACGTCGACTACGTCGACGCGTCGTTTCAGCCTTACCTGCCTGTAGTCCAGACATGCCTCACATTGAAAATGTTGAAGGCTAAAATATGAGAAGGGAGACTGTTGAACAACTTAAGCTGTACATCAAGCAAGAATGGGAAAGAATTCCACTTCAAAAATGTGTCTCCTCAGTTCCCAAACCTTTACTGAGTGTTGTTAAAAGGAAAGGTCATGTAACACAGTGGTAAAAGTGCCTTTTTTGCAATGTGTTGCTGCTATTAAATTCTAAGTTCATGATTATTTGCAAAAAAGAACAAAGTTTCTCAGTGTGAACATGAAATATCTTGTCTTTGCAGTCTATTCAATTGAATATAAGTTGAAAAGGATTTGCTGTATTCTCTTTTTATTTACCATTTACACAACCTGACAACTTCACTGCTTTTGGCTTTTGTATTAAAAAATATTTTCATTTTTTCTTCGTTTTTTCCCCACCTACAATCGGTGTTAAAATCTGATTGATCCCTATCTTTGCCATACCTGCCAACAATTACAGTTTTCCCCGTAACGAGTACGGTTTTTGATCATCCAGCGGTAAAAACTACGGTTTTCCATAAAAAAATGATGAAGTTAAAAATGGAAGCTACGTAGCGAAGCAACTCCACGGTCAGGGGACAAACTATACGGGAAACATCAATGATGATTGGTTGGTTTACGTATAAGAACATCCATGATTGGTTGTTGTTTACTATAATGAGTCACGGTTTTTTAGGATTAGGGCAAAACATTAGGGACTGGCCAATCAGAGTGTAAATAATGTCAATAACTAGATGAATGAAGTGAAGTGAACACGAGTAAGGTTGTAAATACTGTATAGAGTAGGCTAACCCATGTGGTTCCTGTGGATGTGAACACAAGTTGTAATTACTGTAGTGACTAAATAACATAGTGACTGCAACAAAGTAAAGTGTAAATAATGGAACTAAGTAGATGAACCATCTGTAGCTGTGAAGTAAACACTAGTAAGGTTGTAAATACTGTATAGAGTAGGCTAACCCATGTGGTTCCTGTGGATGTAAACATAATTACTGTAGTGACTAGATAACATAGTGATTGAAACAGACATATTAATGTGTAAATAATGTCAATAACAAGGTGAACCATGTGTGGCTGTGAAGTGAACACTAGTAAGGTTGTAAATACTGTATAGAGTAGACTAACCCATGTGGTTCCTGTGGATGTCAACATAATTACTGTAGTGACTAAATAACATAGTGACTGCAACAAAGTAATGTGTAAATAATGGAAATAACTAGATGAACCATCTGTAGCTGTGAAGTGAACACTAGTAAGGTTGTAAATACTGTATAGAGTAGGCTAACCCATGTGGTTCCTGTGGATGTGAACATAATTACTGTAGTGACTAAATAACATAGTGACTGAAACAGACATAGTAATGTGTAAATAATGTCAATAACTAGATGAACCATCTGTGGCTGTGAAGTGAACACTAGTAAGGTTGTAAATACTGTATAGAGTAGGCTAACCCATGTGGTTCCTGTGGATGTGAACACAAGTTGTAATTACTGTAGCGACTAAATAACATAGTGACTGAAACAAAGTAAAGTGTAAATAATGGAAATAAGTAGATGAACCATCTGTAGCTGTGAAGTAAACACTAGTAAGGTTGTAAATACTGTATAGAGTAGGCTAACCCATGTGGTTCCTGTGAATGTGAACACAATTACTGTAGTGACTAAATAACATAGTGACTTAAACAGACATAGTAATGTGTAAATAGTGTCAATAACTAGATGAACCATCTGTGGCTGTGAAGTGAACACTAGTAAGGTTGTAAATACTGTATAGAGTAGGCTAACCCATGTGGTTCCTGTGGATGTGAACACAAGTTGTAATTACTGTAGTGACTAAATAACATAGTGACTGAAACAAAGTAAAGTGTAAATAATGGAACTAAGTAGATGAACCATCTGTAGCTGTAAAGTGAACACTAGTAAGGTTGTAAATACTGTATAGAGTAGACTAACCCATGTGGTTCCTGTGGATGTAAACATAACTACTGTAGTGACTAAATAACATAGTGATTGAAACAGACATAGTAATGTGTAAATAATGTCAATAACTAGATGAACCATCTGTGGCTGTGAAGTGAACACTAGTAAGGTTGTAAATACTGTATAGAGTAGGCTCACCCATGTGGTTCCTGTGGATGTGAACATAATTACTGTAGTGACTAAATAACATAGTGACTGAAACAGACATAGTAATGTGTAAATAATGTCAATAACTAGATGAACCATCTGTAGCTGTGAAGTGAACACTAGAAAGGTTGTAAATACTGTATAGAGTATGCTAACCCATGTGGTTCCTGTGGATGTGAACATAATTACTGTAGTGACTAAATAACATAGTGACTGAAACAGACATAGTAATGTGTAAATAGTGTCAATAACTAGATGAACCATCTGTGGCTGTGAAGTGAACACTAGTAAGGTTGTAAATACTGTATAGAGTAGGCTAACCCATGTGGTTCCTGTGGATGTGAACATAATTACTGTATTGACTAAATAACATAGTGACTGAAACAGACATAGTAATGTGTAAATAATGTAAATAACAAGATGAGCCATCTGTGGCTGTGAAGTGAACACTAGTAAGGTTGTAAATACTGTATAGAGTAGGCTCACCCATGTGGTTCCTGTGGATGTGAACACAAGTTGTAATTACTGTAGTGACTAAATAACATAGTGACTGAAACAGACATAGTAATGTGTAAATAATGTCAATAAGTAGATGAACCATCTGTGGCTGTGAAGTGAACACTAGTAAGGTTGTAAATACTGTATAGAGTAGACTGACCCACGTGGTTCCTGTGGATGTGAACACAAGTTGTAATTACTGTAGTGACTAAATAACATAGTGACTGAAACAAAGTAATGTGTAAATAATGGAAATAAGTAGATGAACCATCTGTAGCTGTGAAGTGAACACTAGTAAGGTTGTAAATACTGTATAGAGTAGGCTAACCCATGTGGTTCCTGTGGATGTAAACATAACTACTGTAGTGACTAAATAACATAGTGATTGAAACAGACATATTAATGTGTAAATAATGTCAATAACTAGATGAACCATCTGTGGCTGTGAAGTGAACACTAGTAAGGTTGTAAATACTGTATAGAGTAGGCTAACCCATGTGGTTCCTGTGGATGTGAACATAATTACTGTAGTGACTAAATAACATAATGACTGAAACAGACATTTGGATAAATAGGCTATGTATTTACGTCATTATGTTCAATTCTTTTGACACTAAAACATCCTTAAATGGTGCTAATTTTTGCATGTTCAATTGCTGAAAAACCAGGAGCTTTGAGGAACCTGTGGCCCCCAGAACCTTGGCTTGTTTTCAGTCTTTTTTCCTAAGTTAAATCCCATGCCCGACCAGAGGAGATGCACTGTTGATGTTGCTTCCTCTGCAGGCTGTGACAAACGTTTGCCGGAGGTCGCGGGAGGACGCTCGCTGTGTCGGAACTATTGTGGAGCAAACTAGGAGGAGTGAAGAGTTCAGGCTCTCAGAAGCACAATTCACATTTGCATAAGTGAGGCTCCTCCGACAGACAAAAGGGAGACAAAACAGTCCCTGCTGGCTTTGGGAGACCAGCAGTTTGTAAAAATGTTGATTTTGTTCCTTTTAGCCTTTTCATCATCAGCCCGTCGTCATGCATGGAGGCCAAGATATAATTACACACTCTGTTAAGGCGGGGCTGAAGAATGGCTGCCTTTATTCCGATCTTAATAACATCAACAATGAGCAGTAAACACCTCTGCTCTTCTTTACAAAACAATCTTCTTTTTTTTCAACTTTGACGTGTTGTCATTTCCCTGAAGGAATGTTAAATACACATTTTTAAAAATGTTGTCCACCCTCCACAATCCTGACGGGAGACAAGGACACACCTGCTTTGTGAGCCACCTCTTGCTAGCAGTTTTCCACTATCTGGAATGCAAAGAAAAGGGAAAGGCGTGTCCTTGTCTCACTGAGGGATTGTGGATGATGAGCATGTTTGCTACAATAATGCAGTTGTCCTTCAAGCCTGCTGGCATGTTAGCAAGTTGCCAACCGCCCCTTGATTTTGGTATTTTTATTAGCGTGACAACAAAAAGTGGTAATAATAATAAAAATAATAAGTCTGTAAAATATCACTAGATTCTTTCCTAAAACAACAGCTTCACAAGTTGTGCACATTTAGAAAATCAGTCCAAGAGAAGCAACAAATAATCTGCAGTTGTCATGTCTGTGTGATCAGGTTTTATTTTTGGACTTTTTGTGCACTTTTGTTTTGTTTTGTCACCATAGTTACCCATTAGTTTCACCTGTCATGTCACGCACCTGTTTTGAGTCACGCACCTGTTGTTAATCATAAGGCTGCAGCTAACGATTATTTTTCTATCGATTAATCTATAGATTATTTTTTTCGATTAATCGGTTAATCTATAGATTATTTTGTCGATTAATCTATAGATTATTTTTCCTTTTACCGATTATTTTTTTCATTTAAAATGAAGATGAAAAAATAAATGTTGACCAGTTTTTTCAAAAGGCATGACTTTTATATACAAAAAAAAAAGTATGGCCACTCAGTCAACATTGACAACAACATGACAAAATATTCTGTAACAATGTAAACATTTAAAACTTTTAACATTTAACAAAATTAAAAGTAGCTTATTTGCTTTTTAATGTGCAAATATAAAAGTAAACATCCAGTGCAAATCTTAATATTCTGCAATAGTATAAACATTTCTAAAGTAAAAGTATTGCTTATTTTGCTTTAAAATGTGCAAAAATAAAGATAAACATCCAATACAAAAAAGTGCAAAACGAAATATTCTGTAACAGTGTAAACATTTCAACAAAAGTAAAAGTATTGCTTATTTTGCTTAATAACACAACAATGATAGTATGATTAAAGTGAAAGTTAATTGTTGGTTTGTACATAGTATATGTAACTGTTAATGTTGTAAAAGGTATTTGCACAACTAATTAATGTTAGCGTTAAAGAGGAGCGCGTCTTTGTAAACACTGAACAGGCATGCCAAACGCGCCTCTCAGAGAGAAACAGTGTTTTAGTTTATGAATTTACAACGCAGATACAAATGACACATTCATGATTTTGTGTAATGATGACAATGTATACTCACGCGGACGATTGACTAGTTGATGGTGATGGCAAGAACGCTGTCGGGTGTTTTCTTTTCAAATGTTCCTTCATAGCCGTTGTGCTGCTATGATAGGCCATTTCCGCTCGACACAGTGTGCATACAACAACTGTCAAGTGTTTTGCTTTTTTCGCTGTGCTTATCCCACACTTGAAGGGATGTACCAATGCTGAATGTGGCTTCTGGATTTCACTCAAAAGACCAGACCGTAGTTACTTTTTCCTTTTATTTTCCTTTAGTTTGCAACAGTTTTTCCAACGAAGAAACAGCTTCTTTTTTCTTCTTTAGTCTTTTTAGCAGTCTTTAGCAGTGTTAATAGACTTTAGTTTCTTTAGCTGTCATTAGCTGTCTTTAGTAGCCTTTAGTAGCCTTTAGTAGCCTTTAGCTTCTTTAGTAGGTGAAAAACCTTTAAGGACAAAACACCACAAGATTAACATGCTGTAAAAAATCAATCAATTATCAATCCCATAATTTACAACTATTAATTAGCTATCAAACTCTTAACCATTAAACAAGTGCAAGAAAATGGACACATCTTTTCCCTTTAAGTTAAAACAGATTTTAAATAAATTGTCTCAACATAAATGCACCAAGATACATATAAAATACATTTAACACCAGAAACACAATAGATAAATGCAACAGAAAACCCAATATGCAAATACATAAATACCTAACCAATTAACCACCTATTTAGATACATATTTAAAATCCATATTCAATATAAATATATTATTAATTTAGCAGTGAAACACTCAATCTTAAACGCTGTCTACTGGTAGAAAAATGCCCCTTTTTCTACGCCCTCACCAACACAGTTAAATCCAACACTTTAAATTGAGCGACTTCACCCTCCTGATGAAGCAAACTGCTCCAACATTTATCAAACTAAGCAAAGAATATCAACACTAAACAACAGTTACATAACACACTGTGTGTATTTAGCCTCCAGACTAAGCACGCTACATGCACACAACCCCCCCTCCCATCTCACCAGCGCAACAGGTGCGCCACACCCACGAAGAGAAATATTAAATCTTACATACTTTTGGCACAACTCTGGGTTATCTGTAACGAACTAAACCTTTTTCCACTCTGCGCTGGCGTCTTTTGTACTCCTTGATTTGACACAGCGGTCTAATTACCGGGCTCGCGCACCAGCAGATGAGACAGGAGCGCGCTGCGTTATACCTGCGCGTGAACGTAAACTGATCGGCTCTGATTTTATAAGCCGACTGGCCGAAATAATGCCGAATTATATACATTTGTTTATTGAAATACTCCCACACTTTTGACGACTTTTGGCGTGCTTTTTTTCCCTCGCTCGCACCGCTCGCATCATCTGCTTTGCGCTCCGCCATGACGGCAGTGTGACGTAAATATGCGACGCGTCGAAGCATAAAAACGACGTCGACGTATTTACGTAACCGATGACGTCGACTACGTCGACGCGTCGTTTCAGCCTTAGTTAATCATGTCCATAGTATTTAAGTTCATTCATTTTCTGTTGTTCGTCCTGACGACCTCACAACACATTTATGCTCTGTTCATGCCTGATACTTCTTTTCATGTCAATTCCTCAAGCAACGACTTTTGTCCAAGCCAAGTACGTTTTTGTTCCATAGTTATAGTCTTTTTGGTTTCACAGTTTGTTCTCCGCCATTGTGCGTGTTTTTTGTTTGTACTTTTTTGCTATAGTCTTTTGGTTTCATAATTTATTCTCCGCCACTGTGCGCGCTTTCATTTATTCCTTTTTTTTGATAATAATAAATCATGTACCTTCATTCCCGTCTCGCACGAGCCAACTTTCCGTTGCATCCTGGAAAAGCACACACCCCGGACCAAGTCTTGACAGCAGTGGTGTTGTTTTGATATAATATACATTAAAATGAAACCCAATGACATGATGCCAGTCATATTAATAAACATACTCACCTCTCTTTCAAGCGGCAAGGCTGAAAATCAACATTGAATGCCCATGACCTTCGATGCCTCAGGCGGTACGGCGTCAAAAAGCCACATCCGTGTGTAAAGGATATCACCACATGGGCTCAGGAACACTTCAGAAACCCACTGTCAGTAACTACAGTTGGTCGCTACATCTGTAAGTGCAAGTTAAAACTCTACAATGCAAAGCCAAAGCCATTTATCAACAACACCCAGAAACGCCGCCGGCTTCGCTGGGCCCCGGAGCTCATCGAAGATGGACTGATGCAAAGTGGAAAAGTGTTCCGTGGTCTGACGAGTCCACAGTTCAAATTGCTTTTGGAAACTGTGGACCAAAGAGGAAAAGAACCATCCGGACTGTTCTCGGGTGAAAGTGTAAAAGGCAGCATGTGTGATGGTATGGGGGTGTATTAGTGGCCAAGACATGGGTAACTTACACATCTGTGAAGGCACAATTAATGCTGAAAGGTACATACAGCTTTTGGTGCAACATATGTTGCCATCCAAGCAATGTTGTCATGGACGCCCCTGCTTATTTATCCATCCATTTTCTACCGCTTATTCCCTTCGGTGTCGCGGGGGGCGCTGGAGCCTATCTCTACAATCGGGCGGAAGGCGAAAATT
Organism: Nerophis lumbriciformis; assembly: GCF_033978685.3. Taxonomy (NCBI): domain Eukaryota; kingdom Metazoa; phylum Chordata; class Actinopteri; order Syngnathiformes; family Syngnathidae; genus Nerophis; species Nerophis lumbriciformis. Next base: position 45,075,468 of record NC_084561.2, on the reverse strand, counting down.
GAAATGAAATTGTTGATTGACTGGTTTTCCGTGTGTTGGTGTTAATCCAAATGAGATCATGTTTGGAGTCAGAGAGTATAAAGTGAGGTGTAGACTGTCAGGTCTTATAATCACCAGGGTGAAAGACTGAACACGCTCTTGTTAGATCCACTCTTCTACGTGACTGCCAGGTCTTTGCCCTTCTGAAGGTGTCTGAGGATGGAACTAACCTTCCTGTTTCCACCAGAAACCTCCACACAGTGTTGTGTACAAGTCAAGGACTGGGACTTAAATGCATTTCCACCGGAAGGACCATTTGAACATGTTTTCGCTCACCTTTGCAGTCAAAAAGGTTCCAGTTTGTACTCCAGCATGGTGGCAGGGACTCACCTGGTTTACTGTTGATTAGGACCACAATCACCTGGTGTGCAAAGGTGAACGTTACCAATCTGGTCTTTTGTTCCGTGTCAGTAAACCATCAACTACTGGGGTTGTGCCCATACCAATATTTTGGCATCGGTACCAAAATGTATTTAGATTCTCTTCTAAACAAAGGGGACAACAAAAAATTTCATTATTGTCTTTATTTGAACAAAAAATTTTAAGATTGCATGAAACATATGTTTATTATTGTAATTTAGTCCTTAAATAAAATAGTGAACATACTAGACAACTCGCTTTTTAGTAGTAAGTAAACAAACAAAGACTCCTAATTAGTAGAACTCATCCATAAGACGGCAAACACTAAAACACTTTATAGGTATTTGCTGTCAGGACTTGGACTGTGGAGTTTTTGTTTTCCCAAGATGCAAGAGAATTTGGATCGGACATGGCTTGAAGGTGGGTACATGATTTATTTATCAAACAGAGAATAAACGAAAAGCGCGCACTTTGGCGGAGGTAAAAAAACTTGGCGAATGAAAACAAAGCTTGCACAAAGGCAGAAACTGAACACAAAATAACAAAACACTTACTGTGGCATGGGACCGTGAACAGGGCTTGAAAACGCGAGGATAGCAGGGTGAGAAAGGCTATGACTCCAGGACGAACAACAGCAAATGAAAAGCTTAAATAACACAGACATGATTAACCACAGGTGCGTGACATGACAGGTGAAACTAATGGGTAACTATGGTGACAAGACAAGGGAGTGAAAAGACAGAAACTAAAGAGTCTTATAACTAAACTAAACATGATTACACAGACATGACAGAGCCCCTCCCTTAAGGACAGATACCAGATGTCCATAAAAAAAATTAACAAGAGTCATGGGAGGGCGGGAGGGGGACATGGCGGTGGGTCGCCAGACCACGTGTGCCCGTATCCACCGGGGCAGAGTTAGGTGGCGGCGGCGAGTGGAACGCCGCTGCAGCAGGCGAGGCGGGCGCCCAGGGAATGGCCACATTCGTGGCCGACTGGGAGGTGGGCGCACTTGGCGTGGCGGGCGACCAGGTAGCGGCCATATCCGTGGCCGACGAGGAGGGAGGCGCGTCGTCATCGTGGCAGACGTGGAAGCAGCAGATGATGCAGGCAGCGAAGCTCGGCGTGGCGCGTCAGGCGGCGAAGCTCGGCGTGGCGCGTCAGGCGGCGAAGCTTGGTCTTGGCCTAGGCGTGGGTCTTGGTCTTGGCATGGCGGGTCTCGGTCTTGGCATGGCGGGTCTTGGCGTGGAGGGTCTTGGTCTTGGACTTGGCGTGGAGGGTCTTGGTCTTGGACTTGGCGTGGAGGGTCTTGGACTTGGCGTGGAGGGTCTTGGTCTTGGCGTGGAGGGTCTTGGTCTTGGACTTGGCGTGGAGGGTCTTGGTCTTGGACTTGGCGTGGAGGGTCTTGGTCTTGGACTTGGCGTGGAGGGTCTTGGTCTTGGACTTGGCGTGGAGGGTCTTGGTCTTGGCTTGGCAGTGCTTGGCGCCGTGGAGCTGGTACCGGAGCTTGGCATGATGCGACTAGGCGTGGTGCGGGTACTGGAGTCTGCCGTGGAACTTGGCGTGGTGGAGCTGGTGCTAGCCTTGGTGCGGCAACAGGTGCAGCGACAGGTGCTAGCCGAGGTGCAGCGACAGGTGCTAGCCGAGGTGCAGCGACAGGTGCTAGCCGAGGTGCAGCGACAGGTGCTAGCCGAGGTGCAGCGACAGGTGCTAGCCGTGGAGCTGCGGCAGGTGCTAGCCGTGGAGCTGCGACAGGTGCTAGCCGAGGTGCAGCGACAGGTGCTAGCCGTGGAGCTGTGGCAGGTGCTAGCCGTGGAGCTGCGGCAGGTGCTAGCCGTGGAGCTGCGGCAGGTGCTAGCCGTGGAGCTAGCCTTGGAGCAGGTGGAGGTGGCCTAGCTGGGGGTTGCGGCTTGGCAGGTCGGAAGACTGGTGAGGGCGGTCGTGCTGGAGGCTGTGGCTTGACGGGTCGGAAGACTGGTGAGGGCGGTCGTGCTGGAGGCTGTGGCTTGACAGGTCGGAAGACTGGTGGTGGCGGCCGTGCTGGAGGCTGTGGCTTGACGGGTCGGAAGACTGGTGAGGGCGGTCGTGCTGGAGGCTGTGGCTTGACATGGTGATGCAGAGCCACCCCACCTACACAGCTCCCGACCCCAGCCCCCCCCCCCCTCAAGGGGCGGATACCAGACGCACTTTCTGCGGTCTGGAACTCTCTCTAGGGGTGGGCGGAGGGAGGCAGAAACGTCCCCTTTAAATTGTCCAAAATGTCTATTTTCTACCTGTGATATTGTGGGTGAAAAAAATAATTTTTGTGACTTGGGCGTGACTTGAGTCCTGGGGGGCGGGGAATCAAAAGAAAAAGAATTCAGAAAAAAAAAATCCTGGTCTTTGACGTCATCTTGGAGCTGCGGAGCTGGCAGCAGCCTACTTCCGCCCGGAGTGGGAGGAGCCTGCGGGAGCGCTGCGTGCGGTCTGCTCGCCTTCCCTGACGTCCTCGGTCTGGAGCGGCGCTTCCGGGATTGCGGTGAAGCAGCGCCATCCTCGGACCAGATGGAGCTAATGGGAATAAGCTTCCCATTTGGTCCCCACATCAGGTCTCGCTCCGCCATGGCTCCTAAAGACTCCCAATTTCCTTCTTCGCCCAAATTCCTTGCGGGAAAGCGATTAGCTGGAGTCATACTGTCAGGACTTGGACTGTGGAGTTTTTGTTTTCCCAAGATGCAAGAGAATTTGGATCGGACATGGCTTGAAGGTGGGTACATGATTTATTTATCAAACAAAGAATAAACGAAAAGCGCGCACTTTGGCGGAGGTAAAAAAAACTTGGCGAATGAAAACAAAGCTTGCACAAAGGCAGAAACTGAACACAAAATAACAAAACACTTACTGTGGCATGGGACCGTGAACAGGGCTTGAAAACGCGAGGATAGCAGGGTGAGAAAGGCTATGACTCCAGGACGAACAACAGAAAATGAAAAGCTTAAATAACACAGACATGATTAACCACAGGTGCGTGACTCAAAACAGGTGCGTGACATGACAGGTGAAACTAATGGGTAACTATGGTGACAAGACAAGGGAGTGAAAAGACAGAAACTAAAGAGTCTTATAACTAAACAAAACATGATTACACAGACATGACAGAGCCCCTCCCTTAAGGACAGATACCAGATGTCCATAAAAAAAATTAACAAGAGTCATGGGAGGGCGGGAGGGGGACATGGCGGTGGGTCGCCAGACCACGTGTCCCCGTATCCACCGGGGCAGAGTTAGGTGGCGGCGGCGAGTGGAACGCCGCTGCAGCAGGCGAGGCGGGCGCCCAGGGAATGGCCACATTCGTGGCCGACTGGGAGGTGGGCGCACTTGGCGTGGCGGGCGACCAGGTAGCGGCCATATCCGTGGCCGACGAGGAGGGAGGCGTGTCGTCTTCGTGGCAGGCGTGGAAGCAGCAGAGGATGCAGGCAGCGAAGCTCGGCGTGGCGCGTCAGGCGGCGAAGCTCGGCGCGGCGCGTCTTGGTCTTGGCCTAGGCGTGGGTCTTGGTCTTGGCATGGCGGGTCTCGGTCTTGGCATGGCGGGTCTCGGTCTTGGACTTGGCCTGGAGGGTCTTGGTCTTGGCGTGGAGGGTCTTGGTCTTGGACTTGGCGTGGAGGGTCTTGGTCTTGGACTTGGCGTGGAGGGTCTTGGTCTTGGACTTGGCGTGTAGGGTCTTGGTCTTGGACCTGCACCAGACTATAAGTGGCAGATATATACGTTCTGATATGAGTTATTTACAAATAAATATTCTGTAAAAGTTTATTTACATACCTTAATTGTTTCCAAATGAATCAATGTAGTATCTGTTAGTCTACAAAATAACATGTCCCCCCCCCCCCCCCCCCCCATTTGGTGGAAGATTACCGTATTTACCAGACTACAAAGTGCACCGGTATATAAGTCGCACCCACTAAATTTTACAAGAAAAAAATATATTTTTCCATATATTAGTCGCATCGGACTATAAGTCACAGATATATACGTTGTGAAATGAGTTATTTACACAGAAATATTCTGTAAATGTTTATTTACATACCTTCATTGTTTCCAACAGGGCAGTAAAACGGTTGATCAAACAAAACAGAAGTCATGGTTATGGACCCACTAGCTGCGCAAGCTAGCTCCCCTATCAGCTAAACAGACTCAATAACTCCACGGTGACGTTTTGGTGAATTTACTGACGTATGCAGTAACATATTGTGTCATTTATCTACCTATTATTTTGTACACATTATAAAGGACAAACAGTATAAATGGATTATTAATCTACTTGTTCATTTACTGTTAATATCTGCTTATTTTCTGTTTCAACATGTTCTATCTACACTTCTGTTAAAATGTAATAAGCACTTATTCTTCTCTTCTTTGATACTTGACATTAGTTTTGGATGATACCACACATTTAGGTATGGATCCGATACCAAGTAGTTACAGGATCATACATTGGTCATATTCAAAGTCCTCATGTGTCCAGGGACGTATTTACTGACCTTATAAACATAATATGAATTTTTTTAAAAAGGAAAAAAGATTTTGTGACGCTAAAAAATATCGATGTAATCATAGTAGTATCGACTAGATACGCTCTTGTACTTGGTATCATTACAGTGGATGTCAGGTGTAGATCCACCCATGGTGTTTGTTTACATTGTGGCTACAGTGTGTAGTGAAGCATGTTTAGCGATCCTTCGTCCTCCAGTGATAATGCTACTTGTAAGAAACGTGCTTTATTTGTCGCCGTGGAGACCAGAATTAGTGATTTAGAAGTGTCTAAAACACTGTGGATTGACGTTAGCCGCGTCTAGCTAGCCATGTCTTAAAGCACCTCTTCCTGAGGGTGTTTCAGTGTTATAACTTCACCTTTATCTTTACTTTGTACACCAAAATGCGTCCATTCTCCCTTTTCTGTCTACACACTGTGTCTGCTTGTAAGTACTCTGTGTGTGTGTGTGTGCGCTGCCGAACATGCTCCTCTGCTCGTAAAACCAGCAATGTCACCACGCACCGTCCTGCCCGTAAATAAAAAACGGTACTTTTTAGAGGCGGTATAGTACGGAATATGATTAATTAGTATGGCGGTACTATACTAGTAGCGGTATACCGTAGAAGCCCATAAGCTGCCAACAAAAAGCCCAAGCAGAAATGATCCAATGCATGTTTTGCTCAGGTATTTTAGACCTTAACAATGGTACACTTAAAAGGAGTCGATTAACGTCACGCTGCTTGTGAAGTACTTAAACCGACGATCATTTCTTGCGTCTAATAGTGATTGAGTCTGCTATTATGATAATGGATGACATCCAGCCGGGAAGTGAGCCACAACAAACACAACAGTTTGGTTAAATAGATCCCTGCAAACTGTCACCGCGTAACTGAACTAAACAGCAACAGTGGACCATTCAGCACTAGAACAGTTACTTAGTTTACAGTCCTCCACTAAGGATTTTTATAGGGAATTAAATAGTCTAAGTCAGGGGTGCTCACACTTTTTCTGCAGGCGAGCTACTTTTCAATTGATAAGTCGTGGGGATCTACCTCATTCATATATAAATTACATTTACTTATTTATGAAATATATGTTTTTTGTATATATGTTTAAGTTAAAGGTGTTTAATGATAATACAAGTATGTTTAATACATATAGTTAATATTGTTAACAAGTAAAAGGTGTTTAAAGATAATGCAAGCATGTTTAACACATATAGTTAATATTGTTAAAAAATTAAAGGTGTTTAATGATAATACAAGCATGTTTAACACATATAGTTAATATTGTTAACAAGTTAAAGGTGTTTAATGATAATACAAGCATGTTTAACACATATAGTTAATATTGTTAAAAAATTAAAGGTGTTTAATGATAATACAAGCATGTTTAACACATATAGTTAATATTGGTAAAAAATTAAAGGTGTTTAAAGATAATGCAAGCATGTTTAACACATATAGTTAATATTGTTAAAAAATTAAAGGTGTTTAAAGATAATACAAGCATGTTTAACACATATAGTTAATATTGTTAAAAAAATTAAAGGTGTTTAATGATAATACAAGCATGTTTAACACATATAGTTAATATTGTTAATAAATTAAAGGTGTTTAATGATAATACAAGCATGTTTAACACATATAGTTAATATTGTTAAAAAATTAAAGGTGTTTAATGATAATACAAGTATGTTTAATACATATAGTTAATATTGTTAACAAGTAAAAGGTGTTTAAAGATAATGCAAGCATGTTTAACACATATAGTTAATATTGTTAAAAAATTAAAGGTGTTTAATGATAATGCAAGCATGTTTAACACATATAGTTAATATTGTTAAAAAATTAAAGGTGTTTAAAGATAATACAAGCATGTTTAACACATATAGTTAATATTGTTAACATGTTAAAGGTGTTTAAAGATAATGCAAGCATGTTTAACACATATAGTTAATATTGTTAACAAGTTAAAGGTGTTTAAAGATAATGCAAGCATGTTTAACACATATAGTTAATATTGTTAAAAAATTAAAGGTGTTTAAAGATAATACAAGCATGTTTAACACATATAGTTAATATTGTTAATAAGTTAAATGTTGTGTTTTTATTTCCCTGCCTTCTCTTGTGTTGTGATGTGTTTCCGCAGCTCATTAGTCTCCAGCAAGGGGCGGACACTAAGGCACACCTGCAACCTATTTCCACCGAGGACTATTTAAGCTCACCTCCCACAGCTGGCTCTTGTCGGTTAATTTATCCTGCACCTTCCACGTGCACGTGCCTGCTTTGCCTCGTCAGTCCTGGTATGTTGTTTTTTCCTAGTCCTGTAATTCCTAACGTTGTTCTGTTTGTTTTCCTAGCCTCCTTGAGGCAACAAGGACTTTACCCTGTGTTCTAGTGTGCCCTGGCTTCTCCCCCTGCCGACCACTGAGGAACTTGTTTTCATTTGAGTATTTCATGGAGTGCACTTCTGCCTCCATCGCTTTTTGTTACACTTTTTGGACTCATTAAATGTATTCCCTTTTTGTTACTCAAACTTGCCTCTCATCTCTGCATCCCGGGGTCACCCCCTTGACCAGTTCCTAACATTAAAGGTGTTTAAAGATAATGCAAGCATGTTTAACACATATAGTTAATATTGTTAACAAGTAAAAGGTGTTTAAAGATAATACAAGCATGTTTAACACATATAGTTAATATTGTTAACAAGTTAAAGGTGTTTAAAGATAATGCAAGCATGTTTAACACATATAGTTAATATTGTTAATAAGTTAAAGGTGTTTAAAGATAATACAAGCATGTTTAACACATATAGTTAATATTGTTAATAAGTTAAAGGTGTTTAAAGATAATACAAGTATGTTTAACACATATAGATTCCTTTCTTTCATGAAGACAAGAATATAAGTTGGTGTATTACCTGATTCTGATGACTTGCATTGATAGGAATCAGACAGTGGTGCTGATAAGGTCCGCATTTTCGAATGGAGGAGAAAAAAAGTCCTCCTTTCTGTCCAATACCACATGAAAGTGGTTGGTTTTTGGCATCTTATTTGTCCAGCTTCCGTACTCCTTTGTATACACTTTACAAGAAATACATTGTCGGCGAACTCCGTAGCTTGCTAGCTTGTGCACGCCAGCTTTCTGAGACTCTTGTTTTGTTAGCGCAACTGTGCAACTGTGCAGTCGGTCTTTGGAGTTTTGACGACAGGTACGGCGCCAGAGTCTGTTGAAATAAAGTGTTTCTCGCCTTCCAGTCGGTAATTTTAATGAGCTGGCAGCAGCCAGCGTCATCTCAGAAGACCCTCGGGTGCCGTGAATGTCAATCAAGTGACGAAAGTGACGTCATAGTGAAGATTTATGATCGCTCATTTTTAGGACTATTTTTTTAATGCCTGACTGGTGATCGACTGACACACCCTCCGAGATCGACCGGTAGCTCGCGATCGACGTAATGAGCACCCCTGGTCTAAGTCATGGTCGATGATCAGTTGAATCCGGAGCATTTTTTTGTTCTTTTTTTTAAGAGACAAGTAAAGAAACGGTGATGTTATGTACCATATGTTTTTTACGGACTATAAAGTTCACTGGTATATAAGCCGCACCCACTAAATGTTAGAAGAAAAATATATGTTTCCATATATTAGTCGCACTGGACTATAACTTGCAGATATATACGTTGTGAAATAAGTTATTTACACATAAATATTCTGTAAATGTTTATTTACATACCTTAATTGTTTCCAAATGAAGCAATGTAGTATCTGTTAGTCTACAAAATAGCATGTTTTTTTCCCCCCATTTGGTGGAAGATTACCGTATTTACCAGACTACAAAGTTTACTTTATAGGTGTATTTGCTTGGGTTTTTTAACCATTTTTATTATGGCTGTTATCAGAGAATAATTTATAAATTATCCACACCATCTAAAAAACTGCAGGGTTTAAAATGTAGGCAAAATTTGGCAGTTTATAGTCCGGAATGTACACTACCTATTTTCCGGTATATAAGCTACATCCACTAAATGTTAGAACATATGTGGACAAAATATGTTTCATATATTTGTCGCACCAGACTATAAGTGGCAGATAAATACGTTGTGAAATAAGTTATTTACATACCTTAATTGTTTCCAAATGAATAATGTAGTATCTGTTAGTCTACAAAATAACATGTTTTCCCCCCCATTTGGTGGAAGATTATCGTATTTTCCAAACTACAAAGCGCACCGATATAAAAGTCGCACCCGCTAAATTTTACAAGAAAAAAAAAATATTTTCCATATTTTAGTAAGTGGCAGATATATACGTTGTGAAATAAGTTATTTACACATAAATATTCTGTAAATGTTTATTTACATACCTTAATTGTTTCCAAATGAAGCAATGTAGTATCTGTTAATCTACAAAATAACATGTTTTCCCCCCCATTTGGTGGAAGATTATCGTATTTTCCAAACTACAAAGCGCACCGATATAAAAGTCGCACCCGCTAAATTTTACAAGAAAAAAAAAATATTTTCCATATTTTAGTAAGTGGCAGATATATACGTTGTGAAATAAGTTATTTACACATAAATATTCTGTAAATGTTTATTTACATACCTTAATTGTTTTCAAATTAAGCAATGTAGTATCTGTTAGTCTACAAAATAGCATGTTTTTTTTCCCCCATTTGGTGGAAGATTTTACCAGACTACAAAGTGCACTTTATAAGTGTATTTGCTTGTGGTTTTTTTAACCATTTTTATTATGACTGTTATCCGAGAATAATTTATAAATTATCCGCACCATCTAAAAAACTGCAGGGTTTAAAATGTAGGCAAAAATTTGCAGTTTATAGTCCGGAATGTACACCACCTATTTTCCGGTATATAAGCTACATCCACTAAATTTTAGAAGACAAAAAATATGTTTCATATATTTGTCGCACCAGACTATAAGTGGCAGATAAATACGTTGTGAAATGAGTTATTTACATACCTTAATTGTTTCCAAATGAATAATGTAGTATCTGTTAGTCTACAAAATAACATGTTTTCCCCCCATTTGGTGGAAGATTATCGTATTTTCCAAACTACAAAGCGCACCGATATAAAAGTCGCACCCGCTAAATTTTACAAGAAAAAAAAAATATTTTCCATATTTTAGTAAGTGGCAGATATATACGTTCTGAAATTAGTTATTTACATAAATATTCTGTAAATGTTTATATACATACCTTAATTGTTTCCAAATGAAACAATGTAGTATCTGTTAGTCTACAAAATAACATGTTTCCCCCCTATTTGGTGGAAGAGTACCGTATTTACCAGACTATAAAGCGCACCGATATATAAGTCGCAGCCACTAAATTTTACAAGTAAAACAATTTCTTTTCCATATATTAGTCGCATCGGACTATAAGTCATTGTGAAATTAGTTATTTACACATAAATATTCTGTAAATGTTTATTTACATACCTTAATTGTTTCCAAATGAAGCAATGTAGTATCTGTTAGTCTACAAAATAGCATGTTTTTTTCCCCCCCATTTGGTGGAAGATTTTACCAGACTACAAAGTGCACTTATCAAAGAACACCTGACGCAGGTCTGGTGAGGACACTGGAGTTGATATCTTTCTGGTTTTCCGTTCTAAAGCCGACTAAAATAGTCGTAGAAGAGTTTTTAACAGTGACTGAGTATGAGTAAGTGAGTACATTTTATTTATAAAACACAAAGTGCAGGTGAAATAAATCAACAATTCAACTAAAACAACAGGGGCAACATCATAAAAATGATACAAAGGTGATTAAAAATGATAGTTAAAAGCTGCATTAACTAAAAGCTTTACTAAAAAGAGAAGTTTTCAAATGTTTCTTAAAAGTGTCAACACAGTCAAGATCACGGACGGACTGGTGCAAGTTGTTCCAGAGTCTGGGAGCTATAGTCTGGAATGCCAGGTCTCCACCGGTTTAAAATGAGTTTTGGGGATCTTTAGAAGACCCTGGCCTGAAGACCCTGAAGAGTAGGGGCATAACAAGTCAGTGATGTACTGAGGGGCCTCACCATGAAACCCAGGAAAGTCAGGACTAAAATTTGACTGGAAGCCAACGAAGACTGGATCAAACGGGGGTGATACGGTCTGTTCTGGGTGCAACCAGTCCAAAGTCTGGCAGTGAAAAGAGAATTGCAATAGTCTGAATGACCTGTTGATGTCCATCCGTGTGAACAGGTTTAGAAGTCTTGGTTGCTTCTTCAGAAACGTCACAGTTAGGTAGGTAGGTAGGTCTTTATTGTCATTGCACAAGTACAACAAACCCGTTCAAGATTAGACAAACAAACAGTGTACAGGGTTACAGAACATGAACGCTGATGAGTAAAAAAATGAATCTAGACTGGGCTCCTAAGGGGGCCCAGTCTGGAGTGAGTAAAAAAATGAATCTAGACTGGGCTCCTAAGGGGGCCCAGTCTGGAGTGGGAAAAAACCTCCATAGCAAAGCACACATACATACATATTACAACGTACTTCTCGAGACTTGCAACAGAAAGGAGGGAGTGAGGGCCACGGTGGAAAGCTGCAGCTCTTCAGGCGCTGCCCATCCGTCCATCACTCCTAAGGGATTCGCGTCAAGGGCGTTGGATGGGGGGCTGGGGTATGTGTGTGTGGCGTATATTTTTTTGGTGGATGCATGTGTGTGTGTAGGCCTGCCGCGTGTCTCTGTTCCGCGGCCTTGATGTTCTGGTCAGTCAGTCCAAAGTCAACAAAAACAGGTGTGTGTCCATGAGAGACAAGAAGGGACTTTGTTGTGTATTCACTGCACTGTCCTTCAGGAGAGTCTCCAAGCCAGGGAAACAATCCAAGTTAGAGTGTTTTGTATGCCAGTTGTCAGGACTTGGTCCGGGGTGTGTGCTTTTCCAGGATGCAACGGAAAGTTGGCACGGGCGAGACGGGAATGAAGGTACATGATTTATTGAAACACTAGAACTACAAAAAAGGATCAAACCAAAGTGCGCACAGTGGCGGAAACTATGAACAATTAAACAAAACATAAACTGTGGCTTGATAAACAAAAACTTACTTGGCATGGAACCGGCATGAAAAAAGAGCAGCAAGGATCATAAGGGTGTGCAGAAGCATATATGGGGTGTGAGGTCGTCAGAAAGACAAGCTGAAAAACACTGAACTTAAATACTACAGACATGATTAACGAAAACAGGTGCGTGACTCAAGACGTGAAACAGGTGCGTGACGTGACAGGTGAAAACTAATGGGTTGCTATGGTGACAATCAAGAGTGCACAATGAGTCCAGACGTGGAACAGGTGAAACTAATGGGTAATCATGCAAACAAGACAAGGGAGTGAAAAGCCAGAAACCAAAGATTCCTATAACTAAACAAAAACATGACTTAAAACAAAAACATGATTACACAGACATGACACCAGTGAAAATAAAATTAGCTTTTCACTCTAAATTGTCTATGACAGTGTAGAGGTTTCCCTCTTGTGGTTTCTCATGACCCAAATAGATCTGCTCGGAAGCCCGGGGGTCTGGGTGGAACAATCTTTTATTGTGCTAACACACCAGGTCACAACTCTGCTCGGCGACTTTTCAGTCCCTGAATGTCCAGTGTGCGTCTGCTGCATAACTCCAACTCCCAACAACGGTGTCTCGGCCCGGCTGCTTCCAATAAGCATGGCAGGTGATTGGATGATCAGCCCCATCTGGGTAATCCAATCACCGGGGGGTGAATAATGTAAACTCACTACACTGGTGTCATGTCTGTGTGATCAGGTTTTATTTTTGGACTTTTTGTGCAGTTTTTTTTTGTCACCATAGTTACCCATTAGTTTCACCTGTCATGTCACGCACCTGTTTTGAGTCACGCACCTGTTGTTAATCATGTCCATAAGTATTTAAGTTCATTCATTTTCTGTTGTTCGTCCTGACGACCTCACACCACATTTATGCTCTGTCCATTCCTCTAAGATCCTGCTTCATGTCCCTTGTCAAAGTAAGTTTTGGTTCCATGTTTATAGTCTTTTTGTTTTTCATAGTTTGTTCTCCGCCACTGTGCGTGCTTTTCATTTGTATTTTTTGCTATAGTCTTTTGGTTTCATAGTTTATTCTCCGCCACTGTGCGCGCTTTTGTTTGATCCTTTTTTTTGTATTTATAGTCTTTAAATAAATCATGTACCTTCATTCCCGTCTCGCCCGTGCCAACTTTCCGTTGCATCCCGGAAAAGCAAACTCCCAAGATCAAGTCGTGACAACTGGTATGTTTTAGTGCTTTCATGGCGAGTTTACTGACAGATATAAGTAAGAACTTTACACTACTTTATATTAGAAATGGCTGTAAAACATTTACTACTAAAACATTTTAATAGATTTTTTTAATGTTCTATTTTTTCAATGGAACATTTAAAATGTTGGTGTTTACTTGACACGTCTCTCGTATGTTTGACTGCCATCTACTGGTCACACTTATAATTACACCCTGTACCAAATAAAATAGTGTAACGTCCCGTAGGAGTTGGTACTGCAGGGATTTCTGGGTATTTGTTCTGTTGGATTTATGTTGTCTTGCGGTGCAAATATTGTCATTGTTGTTTAGTGTGGTTTCACAATGTGGCACACGTTTATGACAGTGTTAGTGTTGTTTACACAGCCACCCTTAGTGTGACATGTATGGCTGTCGTGTAAAAATGCCCTTCATTCATGGGTAATCTAATCACCTGCCAGCTGTGCTTCGAGGCCGGTCCTTGCACACCCCGCTCCGCGGCAGGCCCGCAGACCACGCCCCCCTCCACGGACAGTTTGTTCAAAAAACACCAACCTGACGTTCCTGCAAATACCGAACAAGAAAAACCAAGAAATTGCATTAAGTTCCAATTCACCGAGCGTTGGAGTACTGCCCAGGTCCAGGTGCACATTAGTACCACGGACGCAGTGAACAAAACAGCGTTTGAATGAAGCTGATGCATGTCGCCCCGCAGCAATGATTTATTTCCGGTCCTTTCCTGGACTGCATGACCCACATGGGACAAAAGCCACAGCGCTCATGAGTCATAACTGATTAGTGCTCCCAGAGAGCAACTACCGCCTTCTACCCGCGGCGGAGGGTTCAGAGAGCTCTCACGAGTCATTAAACATATCAGGCAGAAGAATCTTGCGGTCCCGAGCGGGAGGTTCCGAGCGTGAACCTCCCGCACTGCCGGGGCAAGTGGAATTCAAAAGGAAAGGGAGAAGTTCATGTTAACACAAACCCGGGTCACGATAGGAAGCACGGAGATATCTGCTGAGGATGGCGTTGGCTTCCGTGTTCCCTTTAATTGCCCAAATGTGGAGCAGCTGCCTGGAAGAGTCGGGCGGCCGGTTGGCAGAAGGCGGAAGCGTTCTGCAGCGTGGCGACTTCGCTTCAGGCTACACGCTAATGAGGCGCTCGGAGACGCCGCACCAGACCGTCGATGGCGTTCATTTATTGATCACACGCTTCAGACTTGTCTCAGGAGTAAAATAGAGCAGAGTAGAATGATCAGGAATTCAAATCCAGAATCACATGTTTAATATTGGGATTAAATTTCATAGACAGACGTTAAACAATCGGATTCAAATCCATAATCGCATGTTCAACATTGGGATTCAGATCCATAATCAGATGTTTAACATTGGGATTAAAATCCTAAATCAGATGTTTAACATTGGAATTCAAATCCAAAATCAGATTTGTAACATTGGGATTCAAAGCCAAAATCCGATGTTTAACATTGGGTTTAAAAAATCCATAATCATATTTTTAACATTGGGATTCAAATCCATAATCACATGTTTGACATTGGGTTTAAAATCCAGAATCAGATGTTTAACATTGGGATTAAAATCCAGAATCAGATGTTTAACATTGGGATTCAAATCCATAGACAGACGTTAAACAATCACATTCAAATCCATAATCACATGTTTTAGATTGGGATTCAAATCCAGAATCACATGTTTAATATTGGGATTAAATTTCATAGACAGACGTTAAACAATCGGATTAAAATCCATAATCGCTTGTTTAACATCGGGATTCAAATCCAAAATCAGATGTTTAACATTGGGATTCAAATCCTAAATCAGATGTTTAACATTGGGATTAAAATCCTAAATCACATGTTTAATATTGGGATTCAATTTCATAGACAGACGTTAAACAATCGGTTTAAAATCCATAATCACATGTTTGACATTGGGATTCAAATCCTAAATCAGATGTTTAACATTGGGATTCAGATCCAGAATCAGTTGTTTAACATTGGGATTCAAATCCAGAATCAGATGTTTAACAATCGGATTAAAATCCATAATCACATGTTTGACATTGGGATTAAAATCCAAAATCAGATTTGTAACATTGGGATTCAAAGCCAAAATCAGATGTTTAACATTGGGTTTAAAAAATCCATAATCATATTTTTAACATTGGGATTCAAATCCAGAATCAGATGTTTAACATTGGGATTCAAATCCTAAATCAGATGTTTAACATTGGGATTCAAATCCTGAATCACATGTTTAACATTGGGATTAAATTTCATAGACAGACGTTAAACAATCAGTTTAAAATTCATAATCAGATGTTTAACATTGGGATTCAAATCCAGAATCAGATGTTTAACATTGGGATTAAAATCCTAAACCAGATGTTTAACATTGGGATTCAAATCCATAATCATATGTTTAACATTGGGATTGAATTCCATAGACAGACGTTAAACAATCGGATTAAAATCCTAAATCATATGTTTAACATTGGGATTAAAATCCTAAATCAGATGTTTAACATTGGGATTCAATTTCATAGACAGGCGTTAAACAATCGGATTAAAATCCATAATCACATGTTTGACATTGGGATTCAAATCCAAAATCAGATTTGTAACATTGGGATTAAAATCCAAAATCAGATGTTTAACATTGGGATTAAAATCCTAAATCAGATGTTTAATATTGGGATTCAAATCAATAGACAGACGTTAAACAATCACATTCAAATCCTAAATTAGATGTTTAACATTGGGATTCAAATCCAGAATCAGATGTTTAACATTGGGATTCAAATCCTAAATCAGATGTTTAACATTGGTATTCAAATCCTAAATCATATGTTTAACATTGGGATTCAAATCAATAGACAGACGTTAAACAATCACATTCAAATCCTAAATTAGATGTTTAACATTGGGATTCAAATCCAGAATCAGATGTTTAACATTGGGATTCAAATCCTAAATCAGATGTTTAACATTGGTATTCAAATCCATAATCATATGTTTAACATTGGAATTCAAATCCAAAATCAGATGTTTAACATTGGGATTAAAATCCTAAATCAGATGTTTAACATTGGGATTCAATTTCATAGACAGGCGTTAAACAATCAGATTAAAATCCATAATCAGATGTTTAACATTGGGATTCAAATCCTAAATCAGATGTTTAACATTGGGATTCAAATCCCAAATCAGATGTTTAACATTGGGATTCAGATCCAGAATCAGATGTTTAACATTGGGATTCAAATCCAGAATCAGATGTTTAACAATCGGATTAAAATCCATAATCACATGTTTGACATTGGGATTCAAATCCAAAATCAGATTTGTAACATTGGGATTCAAATCCAAAATCAGATGTTTAACATTGGGATTAAAATCCTAAATCAGATGTTTAACATTGGGATTCAAATCCAAAATCAGATTTGTAACATTGGGATTCAAAGCCAAAATCACATGTTTAACATTGGGATTGAATTCCATAGACAGACGTTAAACAATCGGATTAAAATCCTAAATCATATGTTTAACATTTGGATTAAAATCCTAAATCAGATATTTAACATTGGGATTCAAATCCAAAATCAAATGTTTAACAGTGGGATTCAAATCCATAGACAGACGTTAAACAATCACATTCAAATCCAGAATCAGATGTTTAACATTGGGATTAAAATCCTAAATCAGATGTTTAACATTGGGATTCAAATCCATAATCATATGTTTGACATTGGGATTAAAATCCTAAATCAGATGTTTAACATTGGGATTCAATTTCATAGACAGGCGTTAAACAATCAGATTAAAATCCATAATCAGATGTTTAACATTGGGATTAAGATCCAGAATCAGATGTTTAACATTGGGATTCAAATCCATAATCATATGTTTAACATTGGGATTAAAATCCTAAATCAGATGTTTAACATTGGGATTAAAATCCAAAATCAGATGTTTAACATTGGGATTAAAATCCTAAATCAGATGTTTAACATTGGGATTCAAATCCAGAATCAGATGTTTAACATTGGGATTAAAATCCTAAATCAGATGTTTAACATTGGGATTAAAATCCTAAATCAGATGTTTAACATTGGGATTAAAATCCTAAATCAGATGTTTAACATTGGGATTAAAATCCTAAATCAGATGTTTAACATTGGGATTAAAATCCTAAATCAGATGTTTAACATTGGGATTAAAATCCTAAATCAGATGTTTAACATTGGGATTAAAATCCTAAATCAGATGTTTAACATTGGGATTAAAATCCTAAATCAGATGTTTAACATTGGGATTAAAATCCTAAATCAGATGTTTAACATTGGGATTAAAATCCTAAATCAGATGTTTAACATCGATCACCGGATGGAGCCGACTTTTTGTGAGTTTGTGTTTAAAATGACACGTCAGCTGCTCGCCTTCAAGATGGCCGCATAGTTTAATGCTGGAAGTAAATTCAGCTACTTTCTTCCTACGCTTTGAACCCTGCGGCTTATAAAACGGTGCCGCTAATGAATGGATTTTTCTTTGCTGACAGCCATAATGTTTTGTGTTTAATAGTTTTCACTAAACCTGAGCAGACACACTGAACTGGCGTGTTATTGTTTGTGCTATAGCGCCATCTTTGGAGCAGTTTGCTCTCTGTTGCGGTTTGAAAATTTTATTTTTATTTGAATGCCGGTGCGGCTTAGATATGGAAACATATTTTTTTTGGTGGGTGCGGCTTATATACCGGTGCGCTCTGTAGTCGGTACCTCACTTTATCTAAAGACAATCATTTCAAAAACTGCTGCTAACAAAATCATTTTAACACACGTTAAAATGATTTGATGAACCACATGGGCTCACAAACTATTCCACATTTTGACACATCTGGCAGATAAACTCTTCACTCTCATTTAGTTTTTTTCTATTTTGGTCTCTAATACTCTCTGGGAGGAACATCTGGCTGTTTAAATGCTAAAGTATGGATACTTCCCTCGCTAATGTTTTGTCCCCAAAGGTTTTAGAGCTGTTTGGAATCATCACAAGGAGGAAAGTAAAACGTGTGGTTGGGGAAACCAAGACAATGATCCCAAGCGGAAACAGTTTGCTTATTTTCTGATCATGGTTTTGGTCTTTTGTCCCACTGATAATTCAACAAGGGACTGATTTTTTAAGAGGACCACAAACCAAAAACATTTGACTTAAATAAACAAAAACTGGAAAAGCGGTTTTAGAAGCAGAAGCTTTAGACTCTCCAAAGAGTTCAGGTCAGGTCAGTCGGTCAAGCAATCAAGCGGAGCAATCGCAGGGTCAATAAACCTGAGCTCAGCAGGTTTGGCATGGTGGCCAGGTTCCAGATCATGCTCGGAAAAGACATCCAACATCTCCAGAACACAAAAGTGATGAAATGCTCGGTAATATCTTGGGAGACGACTGCTTGGACCTGATGATCCATCACAGAACACCACCTCACTTTCTTGCAGACCGTGGACACTTTCAGAGAACTTGACTTCCCGACAACCGACTGAAGATGTTCAAATGAAATACTAAGTTCACTTCAATCACAGACGGAACATAGTTCTTTTCCTCTTTGGTCCGGAGGACACCACGTCCACAGTTTCCAAAAACAATTTGAAATGTGGACTCGTCTAGGGCTGCAGCTAACGATTATTTTTCTATCGATTAATCCATAGATTATTTTTCCGATTAATCGGTTAATCTATAGATTATTTTTTTCGATTAATCTATAGATTATTTTTCCTTTTACCGATTTTTTTTTTTTTTTAAATGAAGAGAAAAAATAAATGTAGGCCAGTTTTTTCAAAAGGCATGGCTTTTATTTACAAAAAAAAAAGTATGGCCACTCAGTCAACATTGACAACAACATGACAAAATATTCTGTAACAATGTAAACATTTAAAACTTTTAACATTTAACAAAATTAAAAGTAGCTTATTTGCTTTTTAATGTGCAAATATAAAAGTAAACATCCAGTGCAAATCTTAATATTCTGGAATAGTATAAGCATTTCAAAGGTAAAAGTATTGCTTATTTTGCTTTAAAATGTGCAAAAATAAAGATAAACATCCAATACAAAAAAGTGCAAAACGGAAATATTCTGTAACAAGTGTAAACATTTCAACAAAAGTAAAAGTATTGCTTATTTGCTCAAATGTGCAAAAATAAAGCTAAACATCCAATACAAAAAAGTGTACAGTGTAAACATTTCAACAAAAGTAAAAGTATTGCTTATTTTGCTTAATAACACAACAATGATAGTATGATTAAAGTGAAAGTTAATTGTTGGTTTGTACATAGTATATGTAACTGTTAATGTTGTAAAAGGTATTTGCACAACTAATTAACGTTAGCGTTTGTGACACGTCTTGTGCCGTGGGGTTCTTTCAGGACCGACAGACTGAACGCCAGACGGCTTTGCCAGGTTTACAATCTTTTAATTTTACACAAAGTCTTTTCTCTTCCAACTGCGCGGATCGCGCACCTGGGCACGATTGCGGCGTCGCTCCCGGCGCGCCCCGCCTCGCCGCTCGCTCGCCGCCGCCGCCTCTCCACAGCGTTAAAGAGGAGCGCGTCTTTGTAAACACTGAACAGGCACGCCAAACGCGCCTCTCAGAGCGAAACGGTGCTTTAGTTTATGAATTTACAACGCAGATACAAATGACACATTCATGTTTTTGTGTAATGATGACAATGTATACGCACGCGGACGATTGGCTTGTTGATGGTGATGGCAAGAACGCTGTCAGGAGTTTTCTTTTCAAATGTTGGTTCATAGCCGTTGTGCTGCTATGATAGGCCATTTCCGCTCGACACAGTGTGCATACAACAACATTATTAGGCCGTTTATTGAAATACTCCCACACTTTTGACGACTTTTGGCGTGCTTTTTTCCCCTCGCTCGCATCGTCTGCTTTGCGCTCCGCCATGACAGTAAAGTAGTGTGACGTAAATATGCGACGCGCCGACGCACAAAAACGGTGTCGACGTATATACGTAACCGATGACGTCGACGCGTCGTTTCAGCCTTAGACTCGTCAGACCACAGAACACTTTTCCACTTTGCATCAGTCCATCTTCGATGAATTTGGGCCCAGCGAAGCTGGCGGCGTTTCTGGGTGTTGTTGATAAATGGCTTTGGCTTTGCATAGTAGAGTTTTAACTTGCACTTACAGATGTAGCGACCAACTGTAGTTACTGACAGTGGTTTTCTGAAGTGTTCCTGAGCCCATGTGGTGATATCCTTTACACACTGATGTGGCTTTTTGATGCAATACCGCATGAGGGATCCAAGGTCTGTAATATCATCACTTACATGTGTCAAGACTTGGTCCTGGGTGTTTGCTTTTCCGGGATGCAACGGAAAGTTGGCTCGGGCGAGACGGGAATGTGAGTACATTTTTATTTAAACTACAAAAAAAAGGAAGTAAACAAAAGGCGCGCACAATGGCGGAGAACAAACTATGAAACCAAATACTTGCGCAAAGGCAAAAACTATGAACAACAAAAATCACTAACTGTGGCAATAATAAACAAAACTTACTTGGCATGGACAAAAAGGAGCAGCGTGAACAATGGACATGAAAAAAGAGTCAGAAATGTGCAGAGCATAAATGTGGGGATGTCGTCAGAACGACAAACTGAAAACAATGAACTTAAATACTATAGACATGATTAACGAAAACAGGCGCGTGACTCAAAACGTGAAACAGGTGCGTGACGTGACAGGTGAAAACTAATGGTTGCTGTGGTGACAAAACAAAAGTGCACAAAAAGTCCAAAAACAAAACCGAACATGACCAAAACAAAAACATGATCACACAGACATGACAACATGCAGTGATTTCTCCAGATTCAAACAGCTAATCCTGTTCAGGACTACAGGAGGAAACATGCCCACAATGAGGTCTGACCTTGAAACAAAGCCAGAACCACCTGGCTGTGAGGCAGAGGTGCGTACTTCATGTTCCTCAGGGATGGAAATTCTGGGCTGACACCGAAAATGAGGAAACCGGGGCAGAAAATACCAAAATAAATGATTACCATTGTAACGACGTGGTCGCATCGTGATGCGGGTGTGTTCTCCCAGGGATGCAGACGGCTTCGGACACAGCTTGCAGGTAGGAATATGATTTATTTAACATATAAATCATACGATGAATAAACAAAAGACATGCACGTAGCACAAAAGGCAAAACAAAAGGGCTAGCGTGGGAGCTAGCAAACCAAAATAGCCTAGCGTGAGAACTAGTAGCTAAGAAACAGGAAATAATCGTCGTCATCAGTTGTGTAAGAACAAACTAGGAAGCCAGACCGAGTGAGGCCAGGGCAAAGACTAAATAGCCCTCTGATTAGTGCCCGGGCAACAGGTGCGCGTCCCGAACACTAACCAGAGGCAGGTGAATGTAATCGGTTGACATGGCAACTGAAAACAAACAAAATCAAGGTGCTGAAAACACATGACTCAAACAAACAAACTATGATCCGGGCAGCGGATCGTAACAGTACCCCCCCCTTAAAGGACAGATTCCAGATGTCCCTTGACACAAAATAAAACTAGAACCCAAAAAACATGAAACAGTTCAAGAGTCAAGGGAGGGCGGAGGGAGGATTTGGTGGTGGGTCGCCAATGAAATGACGTCATTGTTGCAAATGTCCATGTGACTGACAGCCCAATCGGAGAAATGTTTGGCGAAGTGGTCGATTGGGTTGCCAAACGTCTGAGGAGGGGAAGTTTGAGCTGCATGTAGCTTGCTTCGGTCTGGGGGAGGAGTTTGCAGGAGCGGCGCGTCTTGACAGCGAGGGGAAGACCTTCTGGCCGGCTTCCGTCTTCGCTGACGCGTCCCGTACTGCGGGGGTGTGGCGATGTCCTCGGGCCAAACGGAGTGGATTGGGACCAGCTTTCCGTTGGGACCCCATATCAGGTCCTGGCGCTCTGAGGGGGAATAGCGAAGAGTTTCCGCCTCCATCGCTCGCAACACCTCCCACGTACCTTCGTCGAACTCCTCGATGGCCGCCGCGGGAGAATTATTTGCTGGCTTCCTACTGTAACGACGTGGTCGCATCGTGATGCGGGTGTGTTCTCCCAGGGATGCAGACGGCTTCGGACACAGCTTGCAGGTAGGAATATGATTTATTTAACATATAAATCATACGATGAATAAACAAAAGACATGCACGTAGCATAAAAGGCAAAACAAAAGGGCTAGCGTGGGAGCTAGCAAACCAAAATAGCCTAGCGTGAGAACTAGTAGCTAAGAAACAGGAAATAATCGTCGTCATCAGTTGTGTAAGAACAAACTAGGAAGCCAGACCGAGTGAGGCCAGGGCAAAGACTAAATAGCCCTCTGATTAGTGCCCGGGCAACAGGTGCGCGTCCCGAACACTAACCAGAGGCAGGTGAATGTAATCGGTTGACATGGCAACTGAAAACAAACAAAATCAAGGTGCTGAAAACACATGACTCAAACAAACAAACTATGATCCGGGCAGCGGATCGTAACAGTACACCCCCCCCCCTTAAAGGACAGATTCCAGATGTCCCTTGACACAAAATAAAACTAGAACCCAAAAAACAAGAAACAGTTCAAGAGTCAAGGGAGGGCGGAGGGAGGATTTGGTGGTGGGTCGCCAATGAAATGACGTCATTGTTGCAAATGTCCATGTGACTGACAGCCCAATCGGAGAAATGTTTGGCGGAGTGGTCGATTGGGTTGCCAAACGTCTGAGGAGGGGAAGTTTGAGCTGCATGTAGCTTGCTTCGGTTTGGGGGAGGAGTTTGCAGGAGCGGCGCGTCTTGACAGCGAGGGGAAGACCTTCTGGCCGGCTTCCGTCTTCGCTGACGCGTCCCGTACTGCGGGGGTGTGGCGATGTCCTCGGGCCAAACGGAGTGGATTGGGACCAGCTTTCCGTTGGGACCCCATATCAGGTCCTGGCGCTCTGAGGGGGAATAGCGAAGAGTTTCCGCCTCCATCGCTCGCAACACCTCCCACGTACCTTCGTCGAACTCCTCGATGGCCGCCGCGGGAGAATTATTTGCTGGCTTCCTACTGTAACGACGTGGTCGCATCGTGATGCGGGTGTGTTCTCCCAGGGATGCAGACGGCTTCGGACACAGCTTGCAGGTAGGAATATGATTTATTTAACATATAAATCATACGATGAATAAACAAAAGACATGCACGTAGCACAAAAGGCAAAACAAAAGGGCTAGCGTGGGAGCTAGCAAACCAAAATAGCCTAGCGTGAGAACTAGTAGCTAAGAAACAGGAAATAATCGTCGTCATCAGTTGTGTAAGAACAAACTAGGAAGCCAGACCGAGTGAGGCCAGGGCAAAGACTAAATAGCCCTCTGATTAGTGCCCGGGCAACAGGTGCGCGTCCCGAACACTAACCAGAGGCAGGTGAATGTAATCGGTTGACATGGCAACTGAAAACAAACAAAATCAAGGTGCTGAAAACACATGACTCAAACAAACAAACTATGATCCGGGCAGCGGATCGTAACAGTACACCCCCCCCCCTTAAAGGACAGATTCCAGATGTCCCTTGACACAAAATAAAACTAGAACCCAAAAAACAAGAAACAGTTCAAGAGTCAAGGGAGGGCGGAGGGAGGATTTGGTGGTGGGTCGCCAATGAAATGACGTCATTGTTGCAAATGTCCATGTGACTGACAGCCCAATCGGAGAAATGTTTGGCGGAGTGGTCGATTGGGTTGCCAAACGTCTGAGGAGGGGAAGTTTGAGCTGCATGTAGCTTGCTTTGGTTTGGGGGAGGAGTTTGCAGGAGCGGCGCGTCTTGACAGCGAGGGGAAGACCTTCTGGCCGGCTTCCGTCTTCGCTGACGCGTCCCGTACTGCGGGGGTGTGGCGATGTCCTCGGGCCAAACGGAGTGGATTGGGACCAGCTTTCCGTTGGGACCCCATATCAGGTCCTGGCGCTCTGAGGGGGAATAGCGAAGAGTTTCCGCCTCCATCGCTCGCAACACCTCCCACGTACCTTCGTCGAACTCCTCGATGCCCGCCGCGGGAGAATTATTTGCTGGCTTCCTACTGTAACGACGTGGTCGCATCGTGATGCGGGTGTGTTCTCCCAGGGATGCAGACGGCTTCGGACACAGCTTGCAGGTAGGAATATGATTTATTTAACATATAAATCATACGATGAATAAACAAAAGACATGCACGTAGCACAAAAGGCAAAACAAAAGGGCTAGCGTGGGAGCTAGCAAACCAAAATAGCCTAGCGTGAGAACTAGTAGCTAAGAAACAGGAAATAATCGTCGTCATCAGTTGTGTAAGAACAAACTAGGAAGCCAGACCGAGTGAGGCCAGGGCAAAGACTAAATAGCCCTCTGATTAGTGCCCGGGCAACAGGTGCGCGTCCCGAACACTAACCAGAGGCAGGTGAATGTAATCGGTTGACATGGCAACTGAAAACAAACAAAATCAAGGTGCTGAAAACACATGACTCAAACAAACAAACTATGATCCGGGCAGCGGATCGTAACAACCATTGCATTAACTTCAAACAAAGATTGAAGATTGTTTCCTCATTTTCTGTGTTTTTGGAAACTGTGGACGTCGTGTCAAAGAGGAAAAGAACCATCCGGACTGTCCTGGGCGCAAAGTGTAAAAGGCAGCATCAGCATCATCGCTACATCTGTAAGTGCAAGTTAAAACTCTACTATGCAATGTCAAAGCCATTTATCAACAACACCCAGAAACACTTTGCTCGGCCCGAACTCATCTAAGATGGACTGATGCAAAGTGGAAAAGTATTTTGTGGTCTGACGAGTCCACATTTCAAACTGTTTTTGGAAACTGTGGACCAAAAGAGGAAAAGATTCATCCGGATTGTTCTAGGGTCAAAGTGTAAAAGGCAGCATGTGTGATGGTATGGGGGTGTATTAGTGGCCAAGACATGGGTAACTTACACATCTGTGAAGGCACCATTAATGCTGAAAGGTACATACAGCTTTTGGAGCAACACATGTTGCCATCCAAGCAACGTTATCATGGACGCCCCTGCTTATTTCAGCAAGACAATGCCAAACCACGTTTTGATTGATTGATTGTTTGGAACTTTTATTAGTAGATTGCACAGTACAGTACATATTCCGTACAATTGACCACTAAATGGTAACACCCCAATAAGTTTTTCAACTTATACTTATACTATCATCATAATACAGTCATCACACAAGTTAATCATCAGAGTGTATACATTGAATTATTTACAATCCGGGGGGTGGGATGAGGAGGGTTTGGTTGATATCAACACTTCAGTCATCAACAATTGCATCATCAGAGAAATGGACATTGATACAGTGTAGGTGTGACTTGGTAGGATATGTACAGCGAGCAGAGAACATAGTGAGTTCACATAGCATAAGAACAAGTATATACATTAGAAATACTGTCACGTTCAAACACTGAGGACATCTATTAAACAAGACAAAAGGCAAGGAATCAAACAGAGACAGAATTCAATTTGGACTCAATATTGAGGAGAGACATGGCCACTGCACTCTCTGTACAGTCCTGCACCACGCTCTGACGAAGAAGGTTTTTGTCTCCTCATTTATTCAGATGTTCAATGTTCACGCACCAACACATGTCTCAGCAGGAATGGGAAGTATGTAAAACAGTCATTGTTTTCGGTCGCTTTGAAGTCCAAGAAGAGGATTTCTCGGGCTTGGGCTCTTCCTGGATCCAGCTGGGGCAGGTGTTGGAGGACAATGGATAACCCCTCCCGTCTCCTGACCACGGCAACTTCAAGAGGGCAGCGGGTCGTAAATAGCGTTGACCTCGGTTACCAAATAGTTGGAAGAGAGTTTGTGAAATACTTCAGAGAGAGTTCGTTTAACACTTCAAAGAGAGTTCCTCTGGAAGTTGAGCAGATCCTGCCATCTGTCCGTGTTGAAATCACAGTGGCGTTTCACGAGCCTTCTTCCTCTTGTTAGGCCTCGAAAGACAGCATTCATAATACAACGTTTCTTTTGTGATAACTTACAAACAATTATTCCAACAAATACATTTGATTATTTACAATCCGGGGAGGTGGGATGTGGAAGGTGGAGGGTGTTAGTCAAGGGTTGAAGTTGCCTGGAGCTGTCTTACAACAGCGTGGCTTCGTAGTAAAAGAGTACTGGTACTAGACTGGCCTGCTTGTAGTCCAGACCTGTCTCCCATTGAAAATGTTGAAGGCTTAAAATATGAGAAGGGAGACCAGTGTTTCCCACAGGACAGGCATCTATTTGTGGTGGTGTGGTTAGGGGGCTGGGGGCGGGGGGTGGCAGCGGCGATGACCAAGAAGAACGCTGAGTTGGAATACAATTACAACACTTCATGTACATATTTATATACAGATTTGAACAATTAGTTATTCACTGAAATATATTTATTAATTGTGGTTCTTACAAAAAATATATCTTATAAAATATAAAAGCTAAAATGTCTCTTAAAGCTCTGCCCCTTTAATTAGTGCATACTAAATAATTTAACTTTAGCCTACTACTACAACCATATTATTTACCAGCAACATAAAGTGAAACAGAGGCAGAGGTGTCCTGCCACAGCCAGTCAACCTCCTCCTCCTCCTCCTGCTGCTGCTGAACAGGTTGCACTGGAGCTAGTCTCGCTCGCCAGACCCTCCTCCAGAGAAGAGGGAGACACTGGAGCTTACCGTGCTGGGTGTTGTACAGCCATGACTTAAATTATGGCATTTTAGCCATTCTGGATCGAACCCAGTCGCTCTATGTTTTGTCGTGGTCCTCTCTATAAGGCACATAAGAATATAAATTAGGACCCTTTTCATGCAAAAAAGTGCATTTCTGATCTGACCCTGCTTTATTTTTCAGTGTTTCTCAAATCTACTTGCCCCAATATTTTTACTTGTCCTGCTTAGGTTTTTTTCTGGCTGTGTAGTGCTCATGGCTTATATCTTACTAAAATTCTTCCCGTTGACTATTTACAAGTAACACAGTATTTATTATTATTATTATTATTATCTATAATTACATTTAAATGGCATTGCATACATGTAAAATTAAATGCTATTTCACATTATTTGACCAGTAGCAGTTACACTCATCTGAACAGGTCAGCCACCTGTTTAAAGCCCGATCACAGTTGAAATCTTGAAATGAAGGGCCTTTAATGGCCAAAACATTAACCTGGACAACATTTTAACAGCTGCTTGGCTCAGATTTTATTCTTTTCATTGCATTCACATGCTGCAGTGGACAGTGGACAATTTAGCTTTTACTGCGTGCGTCTGCCCCGGCCCCCGAGTCAAACAGCGGCGGTGTTAATGAAGCAGCGTCAGGCTGCTCACCGTCAGTGAAACGCTCGGTGAAATCGCGGATTAACGTTAAATATATGACGAGCCGCGAGCGATGCAGCTATAACCTATCTACCTATAACATATATTACCCTCGTATTTTGATCCGGTCGGTCCATTCTTCTTTTATTTCGTTGTCTTCTTCTTCTTCTTCTGGCCCACCAGGTGAATTAAGTGCTATTGGCGGAGATACAATGCATAGTAGGCTACCGCCACCTACTGCACCGGTAGTGTAACTACAAGCAACATTCACAGACAGAGTCCCATTGCTTTTATGAGCGGTCGAGCGAGTCAAAAGCCGAAAAATCCATTTGTGGCGGACGTAATTCTTTCGTGGCGGGCCGCCACAAATAAATGAATGTGTGGGAAACACTGGAGACTGTTGAACAACTTAAGCTGTACATCAAGCAAGAATGGGAAAGAGTTCCACTTCAAAAATGTGTCTCCTCAGTTCCCAAACCTTTACTGAGTGTTGTTAAAAGGAAAGGCCATGTAACACAGTGGTAAAAATGCCCCTCTGACAACTTTTTTGTAACGTTTTGCTGCCATTAAATTCTAAGTTCATGATTATTTGCACAAAAAAAAAGAAGTTTCTCAGTGTGAACATGAAACATCTTGTCTTTGCAGTCTATTCAATTGAATACCGTATTTTCCGCACTATAAGGCGCACCTAAAAACCACAATTTTTCTCAAAAGCTGACAGTGCGCCTTATAACCCGGTGCGCTTTATTACGATTCATTTTCATAAAGTTTCGGTCTCGCAACTTCGGTAAACAGCCGCCATCTTTTTTCCCGGTAGAACAGGAAGCGCTTCTTCTTCTACGCAAGCAACCGCCAAGGAAAGCACCCGCCCCCATAGAACAGGAAGCGCTTCACCCGCCCCCGGAAGAAGAAGAAAAAACGCGCGGATATCACCGTACGTTTCATTTCCTGTTTACATCTGTAAAGACCACAAAATGGCTCCTACTAAGCGATCCGGTTCATAAAAAGACGCAATCTCTCCATCCGCACACGGATTACTACCGTATTTCACAGCTGATATTCCTGTGAACCGCACTGTGGAACGGGAGCACGTACGGTGAATATTCGCACCACAGGGAATGAGAAGTCATCCTTCACTGTGGTTCTAGCTTGCCATGCTAATGGCCAGAAACTTCCACCCATGGTGATATTCAAAAGGAAGACCTTGCCAAAAGAGACCTTTCCAGCCGGCGTCATCATAAAAGCTAACTCGAAGGGATGGATGAAGAAAAGATGGGTGAGTGGTTAAGGTAAGTTTACGCGAAGAGGCCGGGTGGCTTTTTTCACGCAGCTCCGAAGGCGAACACACCTTCACTAAGACGGGCAGATAGCGCCGGTCGACATACGCCAACATCTGCCAGTGGATCGTAAATGCCTGGGCAGATAGTTTCGGTCACAACTGTGGTCCGAGCTTTCCGGAAGGCAGGATTCACAGAACTGCTGCACAACAACAGCGACACTGAATCCGATGACTTCGACGAGGCGGAGCCGGCCATTTTTGGATCCCACGCTTGCGCAACTTTTCAATTCGGACACCGAAGACGAAGAATTCGAAGGATTTACGAATGAAGAATAACTTCAGAAGGTGAGCGCTATGTTTATTTTGTGTGTTGTGACATTAACGTTCGAGCAACATTATGTTGCTATTTATTGCTCTACACCATTTTGAATTTTACTATGTTTGTGATTGCACATTTGCGTACATTTTGGGACAGAGTTGTTAGAACGCTGGTTTTCAATATATTATTAAAGTTTGACTGAACTATCTGACTGTTTTTTTGACATTCCCTTTAGCGCAGCGTTTTTTTGACATTCACTTTAGCGCAGCGTAGGCGCGGCTTATAGTCCGGGGCGGCTTATTGGTGGACAAAATTATGAAATATGTAATTCATAGAAGGTGCGGCTAATAATCCGGTGCGCCTTATAGTGCGGAAAATACGGTATAAATTGAAAAGGATTTGTTGTATTCTCTTTTTATTTACCATTTACACAACGTGACAACTTCACTGCTGTTGGGGTTTGTACATGCAACAATGCAGTGATGAAGTGATGACACGATATGTGATTACTCTCCTGGCAAGTCCCTGACTTGTGGCAGTTTGCATGTCTTGGCAGAGGTCTGCTCTGTGTTTGTCTCATTATTAGCTCCTTCACTTGTTGGCTTTAACAGACTGTTGCACTTCCTTTTGATGCCCCCGCGCCCCCTGCTGTTCCTCTGGAAGGAACAAAGATTGGTGTTTGCATCAATTGTCTGAAGCCCTTTTGTATGGAAAGCATAGAGCCGGGGCCTGCGACACAACCACGGCAGCCACAGGCCAAGCGGCGGTGCCAGTCTGATTTCTTTGATTACACACATTTGCAAGCCCGCGCCTGGCAAACACTTGCTGTTGCAGCTGGTAAACGTTTCTTCCCTCTGCCAGGACCCCACGTCCAACTGTTGTTGCTGCCTCTGTGTGGTCACACCCAAGTGTGTTCATGGTTTCCCCACTTGACCACTAGAGTTTGAGTTGTACACAGTTCACAGGGTTACACAAAACCAGATGAAGTCCCTATTATTTTTACATACTTCTCACTATTTGAGTCCCTCTGGCGCTATTTGAACCATAAGTACATCTGCTCATCATAGTTCACGGACCAACAAATAACAGATGGACAATCAAACACGAACTTACCATTCCACAGTTGTGAACCCTCTGGCCTTGGCAGAGTCCGAGGCTGTTGGAAGTGACATCGCACTGCTGATGAAAGAACACGTTTAATGCTGCTCTAAATCTGTAGTTTGACGTAGTTGCTCCCGTGCTGACACTTCACTCAGTCCACGCTCGGATCAGTTCATGGTTGTCACTTTGAGGCCGAGCTCTGTCACCTATTTGTGTTTTATGGCTGCCACAAGGTCGTCACCGCCTCTTTCAGGTCGGACTATGTCTGCACTAAGTCGTTTAACCCCTTAAAGGGGAACATTATCACAATTTCAGAATGGTTAAAACTAGGGCTGCAGCTAACGATTATTTTTCTATCGATTAATCTATAGATTATTTTTTTCGATTAATCGGTTAATCTATAGATTATTTTTTCGATTAATCTATAGATTATTTTTCCTTTTACCGATTATTTTTTTAATTTAAAATGAAGAGGAAAAAATAAATGTAGGCCAGTTTTTTCAAAAGGCATGGCTTTTATTTACAAAAAAAAAGTATGGCCACTCAGTCAACATTGACAACAACATGACAAAATATTCTGTAACAATGTAAACATTTAAAACTTTTAACATTTAACAAAATTAAAAGTAGCTTATTTGCTTTTTAATGTGCAAATATAAAAGTAAACATCCAGTGCAAATCTTAATATTCTGGAATAGTATAAGCATTTCAAAAGTAAAAGTATTGCTTATTTTGCTTTAAAATGTGCAAAAATAAAGATAAACATCCAATACAAAAAAGTGCAAAACGGAAATATTCTGTAACAAGTGTAAACATTTCAACAAAAGTAAAAGTATTGCTTATTTGCTAAAATGTGCAAAAATAAAGCTAAACATCCAATACAAAAAAGTGTACAGTGTAAACATTTCAACAAAAGTAAAAGTATTGCTTATTTTGCTTAATAACACAACAATGATAGTATGATTAAAGTGAAAGTTAATTGTTGGTTTGTACATAGTATATGTAACCGTTAATGTTGTAAAAGGTATTTGCACAACTAATTAACGTTAGCGTTTGTGACACGTCTTGTGCCGTGGGGTTCTTTCAGGACCGACAGACTGAACGCCAGACGGCTTTGCCAGGTTTACAATCTTTTAATTTTACACAAAGTCTTTTCTCTTCCAACTCTTTTCTCTTTCTTTCCTCGCTTTTCAGCTCCTCTTCCTCGCTCGCTCGTCGTCCCCTGTCTCTTGCGGCGTCGCTCCCGGCGCGCCCCGCCTCGCCGCTCGCTCGCCGCCGCCGCCTCTCCACAGCGTTAAAGAGGAGCGCGTCTTTGTAAACACTGAACAGGCACGCCAAACGCGCCTCTCAGAGCGAAACGGTGCTTTAGTTTATGAATTTACAACGCAGATACAAATGACACATTCATGTTTTTGTGTAATAATGACAACGTATACGCACGCGGACGATTGACTTGTTGATGGTGATGGCAAGAACGCTGTCGGGGGTTTTCTTTTCAAATGTTGGTTCATAGCCGTTGTGCTGCTATGATAGGCCATTTCCGCTCGACACAGTGTGCATACAACAACATTATTAGGCCGTTTATTGAAATACTCCCACACTTTTGACGACTTTTGGCGTGCTTTTTTCCCCTCGCTCGCATCGTCTGCTTTGCGCTCCGCCGTGACAGTAGTGTGACGTAAATATGCGACGCGCCGACGCACAAAAACGGCGTCGACGTATTTACGTAACCGATGACGTCGACTACGTCGACGCGTCGTTTCAGCCTTAGTTAAAACCATTAAAAATCAGTTCCCAGTGGCTTATTATATTTTTCGAAGTTTTTTTCAAAAGTTTACCCATCACGCAATATCCCTAAAAAAAGCTTCAAAGTGCCTGATTTTAACCACCCGTCCATTTTCCTGTGACGTCACATAGTGAAGCCAACACAAACAAACATGGCGGAAAGAACAGCAAGCTATAGCGACATTAGCTCGGATTCAGACTCGGATTTCAGCGGCTTAAGCGATTCAACAGATTACGCATGTATTGAAACGGATGGTTGTAGTGTGGAGGCAGGTAGCGAAAATGAAATTGAAGAAGAAACTGAAGCTATTGAGCCATATCGGTTTGAACCGTATGCAAGCGAAACCGACGAAAACGACACGGGAGAAAGCGAGGACGAATTGGGCGATCGCCTTCTAACCAAAGATTGGTATGTGTTTGTTTGGCATTAAAGGAAACTAACAACTATGAACTAGGTTTACAGCATATGAAATACATTTGGCAACAACATGCACTTTGAGAGTGCAGACAGCCCAATTTTCATCAATTAATATATTCTGTAGACATACCCTCATGTCAACAGGCCAGGGAAGCTAGGGTCGATATTCTTCTCTTGATCATCTTCGGGACGGTGCGAGCCAAGACATCCAGGGGGTTTAGCTCGCTCGTCTGCGGGAACAAACTGCCGCCATTGCTTGCCGTGCTACCGAGGTCCTTTGTCCCTGAATTGCTCACACACTCCGGCAGATTCAATGGGGGTCTGGCGGCAGATTTCTTTGACTTTATGGTTGGAAATACATCTGCTTTGAGTGTCGCAGGATATCCACACATTCTTGCCATCTCTGTCGTAGCATAGCTTTCGTGGGTAAAGTGTGCGGAACAAACGTCCAATTTCTTGCCACTTTGGCATCTTTGGGCCACTGGTGCAACTTGAATCCGTCCCTGTTGGTGTTGTTACACCCTCCGACAACACACCGACGAGGCATGATGTCTCCAAGGTACGGAAAACAGTCGAAAAAACGGAAAATAACAGAGCTGATTTGACTCTGTGTTTGAGAAAATGGCGGATTTCTCCCTGTTGTGACGTCATCGCGAATATTAAAAAGGCGTTTAATTCGCCAAAATTCACCCATTTAGAGTTCGGAAATCGGTTAAAAAAATATATGGTCTTTTTTCTGCAACATCAAGGTATATATTGACGCTTACATAGGTCTGGTGATAATGTTCCCCTTTAAACAAATAATTATTTAGCCTAAGCCCCGTTTCAGCCAGACTAAACCAGCGTTTAAAGTTCCCCTCCTTGGATGATTTATTACACGGCTAAGTGCGCCGTCTATTTCTTGAATCTCCGGCTCTTAGCTTTGTATGGACTCATTGATCGTTTACAAACTGAGTTCGGAGAGGAAGTGACGCCGGAAAGACCGCGCCCCACACAGGAAGTGACGTCAGCCAGCTTCATAATAAAGCAGTTTCGTAACTCGGAGCTAACCACTGGAAATATGGAGGCGAGTCATCCAGACTACCACGGGTTTCTCCTTCTTCTACATGTACAGACACTTGTGGAAATCACACATGAATACCTTAAGAGAAAGCCATTGCAGCTATTTGGGATACGACACTTCTCAGACGGCAAGAGAACTTTCCAATGTCCGGGTCAGCTGTGATTACCCAATAACTTTGTCCATTTGTCAAAGGAGAGACAACGAGAATGCGAGCTCCCATGGATGTTATTAAAAAAAGGTAGCGTGTGTTTTTTATTACCTAACCGTCAAGGGAAGACTAACAACGGAAAACGGCAAATGCTTTTGGACTGGCAAAGCAGACTGTATCAGTTATTGTCCGCCATGTATGTCGCGGACTCAACGTCTAGGTCCAGAGTATATAAAGTCATCGAAATGGAATGGCCAATGAAGGTGAAGGCAAAAGAGTGAGGAGTGTCCTGATCATATATCTAGATCCCTAGATCCATCCATCCATCCATCTTCTTCCGCTTATCCGAGGTCGGGTCGCGGGGGCAGCAGCCTAAGCAGGGAAGCCCAGACTTCCCTCTCCCCAGCCACTTCGTCCAGCTCTTCCTGTGGGACCCCGAGGCGTTCCCAGGCCAGCCGGGAGACATAGTCTTCCCAACGTGTCCTGGGTCTTCCTCGTGGCCTCCTACCAGTCGGACATGCCCTAAACACCTCCTTAGGGAGGCGCTCGGGTGGCATCCTGACCAGATGCCCGAACCACCTCATCTGGCTCCTCTCCATGTGGAGGAGCAGCGGCTTTACTTTGAGCTCCCCCCGAATGACAGAGCTTCTCACCCTATCTCTAAGGGAGAGCCCCGCCACCCGGCGGAGGAAACTCATTTCGGCCGCTTGTACCGGTGATCTTGTCCTTTCAGTCATAACCCAAAGCTCATGACCATAGGTGAGGATGGGAACGTAGATCGACCGGTAAATTGAGAGCTTTGCCTTCCGGCTCAGCTCCTTCTTCACCACAACGGATCGATACAGCGTCCGCATTGCTGAAGACGCCGCACCGATCCGCCTGTCGATCTCACGATCCACTCTTCCCTCACTCATGAACAAGACTCCGAGGTACTTGAAGTCCTCCACTTGGGGAAAGATCTCCTCCCCAACCCGGAGATGGCACTCCACCCTTTTCCGGGCGAGAACCATGGACTCGTTCTTGGAGGTGCTGATTCTCATCCCAGTCGCTTCACACTCAGCTGCGAACCGATCCAGTGAGAGCTGAAGATCCTGGCCAGATGAAGCCATCAGGACCAAATCATCTGCAAAAAGCAGAGACCTAATCCTGCAGCCACCAAACCGGATCCCCTCAACGCCTTGACTGCGCCTAGAAATTCTGTCCATAAAAGTTATGAACAGAATCGGTGACAAAGGGCAGCCTTGACGGAGTCCAACCCTCACCGGAAACGTGTCCGACTTACTGCCAGCAATGCGAACCAAGCTCTGACACTGATCATACAGGGAGCGGACCGCCACAATCAGACAGTCCGAAACCCCATACTCTCTGAGCACTCCCCACAGGACTTCCCGAGGGACACGGTCGAATGCCTTCTCCAAGTCCACAAAGCACATGTAGACTGGTTGGGCAAACTCCCATGCACCCTCAAGGACCCTGCCGAGAGTATAGAGCTGGTCCACAGTTCCACGACCAGGACGAAAACCCCACTGTTCCTCCTGAATCCGAGGTTGGACTATCCGGCGTAGCCTCCTCTCCAGTACACCTGAATAGACCTTACCGGGAAGGCTGAGGAGTGTGATCCCACGATAGTTAGAACATACCCTCCGGTTCCCCTTTTTTAAAGAGAGGAACCACCACCCCGGTCTGCCAATCCAGAGGTACTTCCCCCGATGTCCACGCGATGCTGCAGAGTCTTGTCAACCAAGACAGCCCTACAGCATCCAGAGCCTTAAGGAACTCCGGGCGGATCTCATCCACCCCCGGGGCCTTGCCACCGAGGAGCTTTTTAACTACCTCAGCAACTTCAGCCCAAGAAATAGGAGAGCCCACCACAGACTCCCCAGGCACTGCTTCCTCATAGGAAGAAGTGTTGGTGGGATTGAGGAGGTCTTCGAAGTATTCCCTCCACCGATCCACAACTTCCGCAGTCGAGGTCAGCAGAACACCATCCGCACCATACACGGTGTTGATAGTGCACTGCTTCCCCTTCCTGATCCCTAGATTGATTGATGTAAAATGTTCTTTGTCACATTGTTTACTTTCACATGTTCATTAAAGATTTGATTAATTTATGATGATGTGGTCCTGATGGCTTCATCTGGCCAGGATCTTCTGCTCTCACTGGATCGGTTCGCAGCCGAGTGTGAAGCGACTGGGATGAGAATCAGCACCTCCAAGTCCGAGTCCATGGTTCTCGCCCGGAAAAGGGTGGAGTGCCATCTCCGGGTTGGGGAGGAGATCTTGCCCCAAGTGGAGGAGTTCAAGTACCTGGGAGTCTTGTTCACGAGTGAGGGAAGAGTGGATGGTGAGATCGGTGCGGCGTCTTCAGTAATGCGGA
The DNA here is from genome assembly GCF_033978685.3 of Nerophis lumbriciformis. Classification (NCBI taxonomy): domain Eukaryota; kingdom Metazoa; phylum Chordata; class Actinopteri; order Syngnathiformes; family Syngnathidae; genus Nerophis; species Nerophis lumbriciformis. The sequence continues at coordinate 45,039,433 of NC_084561.2, read as the reverse complement.
CGCTGTATCGATCCGTTGTGGTGAAGAAGGAGCTGAGCCGGAAGGCAAAGCTCTCAATTTACCGGTCGATCTACGTTGCCATCCTCACCTATGGTCATGAGCTTTGGGTTAAGACCGAAAGGACAAGATCACGGGTACAAGCGGCCCAAATAAGTTTGAGTAAAATTATGACTTTTGTCATAATATTGCCGGGTAAAATTCAGATTATTATTATAATATTGCCTACATTTTAAAGTTTTCTTATAAAATTGTGACTTGGCGTGTAAAATTACCACTCTTTTCATAAAATTGCCCAAATGTTAAGCTTTTCCTGTAAAATTGTGACTGTCATTGAGTAAAATTCCAACTTTTATCATAATATTGCTCAAATGTTCAGTTTTTCTTGTAAAATGTTGACTTGTGTCGAGTAAAATGACGACTTTTGTTATAATACTGCCAACATTCTACAAACCCCGTTTCCATATGAGTTGGGAAACTGTGTTAGATGTAAATATAAACGGAATACAATGATTTGCAAATCATTTTCAACCCATATTCAGTTGAATATGCTACAAAGACAACATATTTGATGTTCAAACTTATAAGCTTTTTTTTTGTGCAAATAATCATCAACCAAGCCAAAGCCATTTATCAACAACACCCAGAAGTTGGGAAAGGTGGCAATAAATACTGATAAAGTTGAGGAATGCTCATCAAACACTTATTTGGAACATCCCACAGGTGTGCAGGCTAATTGGGAACAGGTGGGTGCCATGATTGGGTATAAAAACAGCTTCCCAAAAAATGCTCAGTATTTCACAAGAAAGGATGGGGCGAGGTACACCCCTTTGTCCACAACTGCGTGAGCAAATAGTCAAACAGTTTAAGAACAACGTTTCTCAAAGTGCAATTGCAAGGAATTTAGGGATTTCAACATCTACGCTCCATAATATCATAAAAAAGTTCAGAGAATCTGGAGAAATCACTCCATGTACCGTATTTTCCGCACCATAAGCCGCCCTGGGTTATAAGCCGCGCCTTCAATGAACGGCATATTTCAAAACTTTGTCCACCTATAAGCCGCCCCGTGTTATAAGCCGCATCTAACTGCGCTAAAGGAATGTCAAAAAAACAGTCAGATAGGTCAGTCAAACTTTAATAATATATTAAAAACCAGCGTGATGTGGGCGCGCATGGAGTCGTATATCAACATGGACGGAGCTGCGTGAAAAAAGCCACCCGGCCTCTTCGCGTAAACTTACCTTAACCACTCGCTCATCTTTTCTTCATCCATCCATCCCTTCGAGTTAGCTTTTATGATGACGCCGGCTGGAAAGGTCTCTTTTGGCAAGGTCTTCCTTTTGAATATCACCATGGGTGGAAGTTTCTGGCCATTAGCATGGCAAGCTAGAACCACAGTGAAGGATGACTTCTCATTCCCTGTGGTGCGAATATTCACCGTACGTGCTCCCGTTGTATCCACAGTGCGGTTCACAGGAATATCAAAAGTCAGTGGAACCTCGTCCATGTTGATAATGTTCTCTGGCAGGATCTTTTTTTCAGCTATCTTGTTTTTACAATATGCACGGAAAGTAGCCAGCTTTTCTTGAAAGTCTTTAGGCAGTTGCTGTGAAATAGTAGTCCGTGTGCGGATGGAGAGATTGCGTCTTTTCATGAACCGGAAACCTGTCGCTTAGTAGGAGCCATTTTGTGGTCTTTACAGATGTAAACACACAAAGGAAATGAAACGTAATATCCGCGCGCTTTTTCTTCTTCTACGCGGGCGGGTGGTTGCTTACAGTAGAAGAAGAAGCGCTTCCTGTTCTATGGGGGCGGGTGCTTACCTTGGCGGTTGCTTGCGTAGAAGAAGAAGCACTTCCTCTTCTACGGGGAAAAAAGATGGCGGCTGTTTACCGTAGTTGCGAGACCGAAACTTTATGAAAATGAATCTTAATATTAATCCATATGTAAAGCGCACCGGGTTATAAGCCGCACTGTCAGCTTTTGAGTAAATTTGTGGTTTTTAGGTGCGGCTAATAGTGCGGAAAATACGGTAAGCGGCATGGCTGGAAACCAACATTGAATGACCGTGACCTTCCATCCATCAGACGGCACTGTATGAAAAACCCACATCAATCTCTAAAGGATATCACCACATGGGCTCAGGAACACTTCAGAAAACCACTGTCACTAAATACAGTTGGTCGCTACATCTGTACGTGCAAGTTAAAACTCTACTATGCAAAGCCAAAGCCATTTATCAACAACACCCAGAAACGCCGCCGGCTTCTCTGGGCCCGAGATCATCTAAGATGGACTGATACAAAGTGGAAAAGTGTTCTGTGGTCTGACGAGTCCACATTTCAAATTGTTTTTGGAAATATTCGACATCGTGTCCTCCGGACCAAAGGGGAAGCGAACCATCCAGACTGTTATCGACGCAAAGTGTAAAAGCCAGCAAGTGTGATGGTATGGGGGTGTATTAGTGGCCAAGACATGGGTAACTTACACATCTGTGAAGGCACCATTAATGCTGAAAGGTACATACAGCTTTTGGAGCAACATATGCTGCCATCCAAGCAACGTTACCATGGCAAGACAATGCCAAGCCACATTCAGCACGTGTTACAACAGCGTGGCTTCGTAAAAAAAAGAGTGCGGGTACTTTCCTGGCCCGCCCGCAGTCCAGACCTGTCTCCCATCGAAAATGTGTGGCGCATTATGAAGCGTAAAATACGACAGCGGAGACCCCCGGACTGTTGAGCCACTGAAGCTCTACATAAAACAAGAATGGGAAAGAATTCCACTTTCAAAGCTTCAACAATTAGTTTCCTCAGTTACCAATCGTTCACTGAGTGTTGTTAAAAGGAAAGGCCATGTAACACAGTGGTGAACATGCCCTTTCCCAACTACTTTGGCACGTGTTGCAGCCATGAAATTCTAAGTTAATTATTATTTGCAAAAAATAAATAAAGTTTATGAGTTTTAACATCAAATACCGTATTTTCCGCACCATAAGGCGCCCTGTGTTATAAGCCGCGCCTTCAATGAACGGCATATTTCAAAACTTTGTCCACCTATAAGCCGCCCCGTGTTGTAAGCCGCATCTAACTGCGCTAAAGGAATGTCAAAAAAACAGTCAGATAGGTCAGTCAAACTTTAATAATGTATTAAAAACCAGCGTGATGTGGGCGCGCATGGAGTCGTATATCAACATGGACGGAGCTGCGTGAAAAAAGCCACCCGGCCTCTTCGCGTAAACTTACCTTAACCACTCGCTCATCTTTTCTTCATCCATCCATCCCTTCGAGTTAGCTTTTATGATGACGCCGGCTGGAAAGGTCTCTTTTGGCAAGGTCTTCCTTTTGAATATCACCATGGGTGGAAGTTTCTGGCCATTAGCATGGCAAGCTAGAACCACAGTGAAGGACGACTTCTCATTCCCTGTGGTGCGAATATTCACCGTACGTGCTCCCGTTGTATCCACAGTGCGGTTCACAGGAATATCAAAAGTCAGTGGAACCTCGTCCATGTTGATAATGTTCTCTGGCCGGATCTTTTTTTCAGCTATCTTGTTTTTACAATATGCACGGAAAGTAGCCAGCTTTTCTTGAAAGTCTTTAGGCAGTTGCTGTGAAATAGTAGTCCGTGTGCGGATGGAGAGATTGCGTCTTTTCATGAACCGGAAACCTGTCGCCATTTTGTGGTCTTTACAGATGTAAACACACAAAGGAAATTAAACGTAATATCCGCGCGCTTCTTCTTCTTCTTCTACGCGGGCGGGTGGTTGCTTACAGTAGAAGAAGAAGCGCTTCCTGTTCTATGGGGGCGGGTGCTTACCTTGGCGGTTGCTTGCGTAGAAGAAGAAGCACTTCCTCTTCTACGGGGAAAAAAGATGGCGGCTGTTTACCGTAGTTGCGAGACCGAAACTTTATGAAAATGAATCTTAATATTAATCCATATATAAAGCGCACCGGGTTATAAGCCGCACTGTCAGCTTTTGAGTAAATTTGTGGTTTTTAGGTGCGGCTAATAGTGCGGAAAATACGGTAAGCGGCATGGCTGGAAACCAACATTGAATGACCGTGACCTTCCATCCATCAGACGGCACTGTATGAAAATCATCAATCTCTAAAGGATATCACCACATGGGCTCAGGAACACTTCAGAAAACCACTGTCACTAAATACAGTTGGTCGCTACATCTGTAAGTGCAAGTTAAAGCTCTACTATGCAAAGCGAAAGCCATTTATCAACAACACCCAAAAACGCCGCCGGCTTCTCTGGGCCCGAGATCATCTAAGATGGACTCATGCAAAGTGGAAAAGTGTTCTGTGGTCTGACGAGTCCACATTTTAAATTGTTTTTGGAAATATTCGACATCGTGTCATCCGGACCAAAGGGGAAGCGAACCATCCAGACTGTTATCGACGCAAAGTGTAAAAGGCAGCATGTGTGATGGTATGGGGGTGTATTAGTGGCCAAGACATGGGTAACTTACACATCTGTGAAGGCACCATTAATGCTGAAAGGTACATACAGGTTTTGGAGCAACTTATGTTGCCATCCAAGCAACGTTACCATGGCAAGACAATGCCAAGCCACATTCAGCACGTGTTACAACAGCGTGGCTTCGTAAAAAAAAGAGTGCGGGTACTTTCCTGGCCCCGCCTGCAGTCCAGACCTGTCTCCCATCGAAAATGTGTGGCGCATTATGAAGCGTAAAATACGACAGCGGAGACTCCCGGACTGTTGAACGACTGAAGCTCTACATAAAACAAGAATGGGAAAGAATTCCACTTTCAAAGCTTCAACAATTAGTTTCCTCAGTTCCCAATCGTTTACTGAGTGTTGTTAAAAGGAAAGGCCATGTAACACAGTGGTGAACATGCCCTTTCCCAACTTCTTTGGCACGTGTTGCAGCCATGAAATTCTAAGTTAATTATTATTTGCAAAAAATAAATAAAGTTTATGAGTTTGAACATCAAATACCGTATTTTCCGCACCATAAGGCGCCCTGGGTTATAAGCCGCGCCTTCAATGAACGGCATATTTCAAAACTTTGTCCACCTATAAGCCGCCCCGTGTTATAAGCCGCATCTAACTGCGCTAAAGGAATGTCAAAAAAACAGTCAGATAAGTCAGTCAAACTTTAATAATATATTAAAAACCAGCGTGATGTGGGCGCGCACGGAGTTGTATATCAACATGGACGGAGCAACGTGAAAAAAGCCACCCGGCCTCTTCGCGTAAACTTAAACTTACCTTAACCACTCACTCATCTTTTCTTCATCCATCCCTTCGAGTTAGCTTTTATGATGACGCCGGCTGGAAAGGTCTCTTTTGGCAAGGTCTTCCTTTTGAATATCACCATGGGTGGAAGTTTCTGGCCATTAGCATGGCAAGCTAGAACCACAGTGAAGGATGACTTCTCATTCCCTGTGGTGCGAATATTCACCGTACGTGCTCCCGTTGTAACCACAGTGCGGTTCACAGGAATATCAAAAGTCAGTGGAACCTCGTCCATGTTGATAATGTTCTCTGGCCGGATCTTTTTTTCAGCTATGTTGTTTTTACAATATGCACGGAAAGTAGCCAGGTTTTCTTGAAAGTCTTTAGGCAGTTGCTGTGAAATAGTAGTCCGTGTGCGGATGGAGAGATTGCGTCTTTTCATGAACCGGAAACCTGTCGCCATTTTGTGGTCTTTACAGATGTAAACACACAAAGGAAATGAAACGTACGGTAATATCCGCGCGCTTCTTCTTCTTCTACGCGGGCGGGTGGTTGCTTACAGTAGAAGAAGAAGCGCTTCCTGTTCTATGGGGGCGGGTGCTTACCTTGGCGGTTGCTTGCGTAGAAGAAGAAGCACTTCCTCTTCTACGGGGAAAAAAGATGGCGGCTGTTTACCGTAGTTGCGAGACCGAAACTTTATGAAAATGAATCTTAATATTTATCCATATATAAAGCGCACCGGGTTATAAGGCCCACTGTCAGCTTTTGAGAAAATTTGTGGTTTTTAGGTGCGCCTTATAGTGCGGAAAATACGGTATGTTGTCTTTGTAGCATATTCAACTGAATATGGGTTGAAAATTATTCCACAGAGACAAAGATAGTGGGTCGACTGACAAGAGTGTTCACTCCGTTTCTTTCATTTCGCTATAAATAATTCAAAAGGTTATTGAGGGATTTTTAACAAACTTTCAGCAAATGTCAGAAATGGAATAAGGAACAAGTGATTACATTTTCATGCAGATCACCCTCTGGACTTTTTATTTTGACTAGATGCGGCCTGACGAGGTCTGTTTTCTAGTTCTTCTTCTTTCCGTGTCTTTGAAGCATGTGCTTATATGACAGTTTCCCATTTCTTTACACAGACTTTTGCATTGTCGTTGAACTCTGCGAGATCTCTGAAGCTGCACTGGTTGGGTAGCAGAGGACAGACAAGCTACACTGGTTGGGTAGCAGAGGACAGACAAGCTGCACTGGTTGGGTAGCAGAGGACAGACAAGCTACACTGGTTGGGTAGCAGAGGACAGACAAGCTGCACTGGTTGGGTAGCAGAGGACAGACAAGCTGCACTGGTTGGGTAGCAGAGGACAGACAAGCTACACTGGTTGGGTAGCAGAGGACAGACAAGGTGCACTGGTTGGGTAGCAGAGGACAGACACGCTACATTGGTTGGGTAGCAGAGGACAGACAAGGCAGTGCTGCATGGTGTGGTCCTCTTCTCCGCATTCGCAGGCGGTTGGGCCGGTTTTGTAGCCCCATCTGGCCATAGCAGCTTTTGATCGCCCTGTTCCTGTTCTCAGGCGGTTTAGTGTCTTCCACTGGACCCATGGTGTTTCTGACCCGGGGGGCAGGTCTTCAGAAGTGGGGATTCCCATGTCAATAGGAGGGGGGTCTTTCTCTAGTCTTTGTGTCCATAGCTGGAGTCTGGTTTCTTCCCGAGATGTTGTCAGGGCCTGGACATTGCTGAGGAAGCTTTTCCTTGACTTCAGACGTTGGGCTGAGGGTTCGCGTCCATAGACACTGGTAGCTTTTGAGAACTCTACTCGGCTGGCAACTTCCCGTCTCACGTCTGCAGGGGCAATGCCAGCGAGGAGATGTAGGTTGTTCAGGTTGGCAGGCTTCAAGCAACCAGTGATCAAGCGGCAGATGTTGTTCAGTGCTGGGTCCAGTTTCTTGGCATGGGTTGATCTCTCCCAGACAGGACATGCATACTCCGCCGAGGAATAGCAGAGGGCCAAAGCAGTCCATCTTAGTGTGTGTGCTGTGGCTCCCCATTTGGAATTTGTCAGTTTCCGTAAGATGTTGTTTCGTGAGCAGACTTTCAGTTTGGTGTTTTTGATGTGTTCCTTGAAGGAGAGGGTGCGGTCCAGGGTTACGCCAAGGTAGACAGGATTGGTACAATTCTCAAGTGGTGTTCCATACCATTTGATGTTAAGAGGTCGGTTCGCATCCCGGTTCCTGAGATGGAACGAGCAGACTTGGGTCTTCGCAGGGTTTGCGTATGGATGGTTTTGCTCGTACTAGAGGAGTAGCTCATCTAGAGCTGAGGTGAGGTTTGCTTCTACCGCTTCAAACGTACTCTTTTGTTATGTTACACAGAGGTGGTCAGCGTATATGAATCGTTCAGTGTTCTGGTCCATTGGCTGGTCGTTGGTATGGATGTTATACAGTAGTGGAGCCAGCACACTACTTTGAGGTAGGCCGTTCTTCTGTCGTCGCCAGCGACTTTTCTAGTTGTCGTACTTTATTCTTGGATTTGATGTTCTCCTGCTGACTCTGCGTGCTGTGCTGCTTAGAAGCTACAAGATGAATGTCCAGTGGTATGGCCTACACCGAGACGATCAATAACATTCTGTCTAATCTAATCCACAAAACGTATTGTACAACCCAATGTCTAGGATGTCAGATATAAATATAAAATGTTGGAAACACTTTTATTGATTTGACCTTTGAGTGTATTCCAAAGAAGAACTTGTCTTGTTCGGACTATCCCAAGGTTAAAGACAACGTACATTGTTGTAAGGAGGACTATCTTCAAATGTTGGAGTGTACGTGGAATAGATGCAACTATTGCTCCAGAAAAGGAGGAGTATGATTGGTGGAAACATCAGCTGAGGAATAAAACTGAATTAAAGAAACAATAACGACACAGCATGTGTTGCATAGAAGTGGTGAAGTGCACTAAAATAATACAAATGTAGTGTATATATAACTAAAATAATACATAGGTATTGTATACACCACTAAAATAATACAGATGTACTGTATTTATCACTAAAATAATACATACGTATTGTATACACCACTAAAATAATACAAATGTAGTGTATATATAACTAAAATAATACATAGGTATTGTATACACCACTAAAATAATACAGATGTATTGTATACACCACTAAAATAATACAAATGTAGTGTATATATAACTAAAATAATACATAGGTATTGTATACACCACTAAAACAATACAGATGTATTGTATATACCACTAAAATAATGCAGATGTATTGTATGTACCACTAAAATAATGCAGATGTACTGTATATAACACTAAGATAATACATATGTACTTTATATAACACTAAATTAATACAGATGTACTGTGTATAACACTAAAATGATACAAATGTACTGTATATACCACTAAAATAATACAGCTGTAGTGTATATACCAATAAAATAATACAGATGTACTGTATATATCAATAATATAATACAGATGTAGTGTATATACACCACTAAAATAATACAGATGTAGTGTATATATAACTAAAATAAAACAGATGTACTGTGTATAACACTAAAATAATACAGATGTATTGTATATACCTCTAAAATAATGCACATGTACTGTATATAACACTAAAATAATACATATGTACTGTATATAACACTAAATTAATACATATGTACTGTATGGAACACTAAAATTATACAAATGTACTGTATAATATACCTCTAAAATAATACACATGTAGTGTATATACCACTTAAATAATACAAATGTACTGTATATATCAATAAAATAATACAGATGTAGTGTATAAACCACTAAAATGATACAAAAGTACTGTATATACCACTAAAATAATACGGATGTATTGTATATACTGTATAACTAAAACAAAACAGATGTACTGTGTATAACACTAAAATAATACAGATGTATTGTATATACCTCTAAAATAATACATATGTACTGTATATAACACTAAATTGATACAGATGTACTGTATGTAACACTAAAATGATACAAATGTACTGTACAATATACCACTAAAATAATACACATGGAGTGTATATACCACTTAAATAATACAAATGTACTGTATATATCAATAAAATAATACAGATGTAGTGTATAAACCACTAAAATGATACAAAAGTACTGTATATACCACTAAAATAATACAGATGTATTGTATTTACTGTATAACTAAAATAAAACAGATTTACTGTGTATAACACTAAAATAATACAGATGTATTGTATATACCTCTAAAATAATACATATGTACTGTATATAACACTAAAATGATACATATGTACTGGATGTAACACTAAAATGATACAAATGTACTGTATAATATACCACTAAAATAATACACATGTAGTGTATATACCACTTAAATAATACAAATGTACTGTATATATCAATAAAATAATACAGATGTAGTGTATATATAACTAAAATAAAACAGATGTACTGTGTATAACACTAAAATAATACAGATGTATTGTATATACCTCTAAAATAATGCATATGTACTGTATATAACACTAAATTAATACAGATGTACTGTATGTAACACTAAAATGATACAAATGTACTGTATAATATACCACTAAAATAATACACATGTAGTGTATATACCACTTAAATAATACAAATGTACTGTATATATCAATAAAGTAATACAGATGTAGTGTATATATAACTAAAATAAAACAGATGTACTGTGTATAACACTAAAATAATACAGATGTATTGTATATACCTCTAAAATAATACACATGTAGTGTATAAACCACTAAAATGATACAAAAGTACTGTATATACCACTAAAATAATACAGATGTATTGTATGTACTGTATAACTAAAATAAAACAGATTTACTGTGTATAACACTAAAATAATACAGATGTATTGTATATACCTCTAAAATAATACATATGTACTGTATATAACACTAAAATGATACATATGTACTGTATGTAACACTAAAATGATACAAATGTACTGTATAATATACCACTAAAATAATACACATGTAGTGTATATACCACTTAAATAATACAAATGTACTGTATATATCAATAAAGTAATACAGATGTAGTGTATATATAACTAAAATAAAACAGATGTACTGTGTATAACACTAAAATAATACAGATGTATTGTATATACCTCTAAAATAATGCATATGTACTGTATATAACATTAAAATAATACATATATACTGTATGTAACACTAAAATGATACAAATGTACTGTATAATATACCACTAAAATAATACACATGTAGTGTATATACCACTTAAATAATACAAAAGTACTGTATATATCAATAAAATAATACGGATGTAGTGTATATATAACTAAAATAAAACAGATGTACTGTGTATAACACTAAAATAATACAGATGTATTGTATATACCTCTAAAATAATACATATGTACTGTATATAACACTAAATTAATACAGATGTACTGTATGTAACACTAAAATGATACAAATGTACTGTATAATATACCACTAAAATAATACACATGTAGTGTATATACCACTTAAATAATACAAATGTACTGTATATATCAATAAAATGATACAGATGTAGTGTATAAACCACTAAAATGATACAAAAGTACTGTATATACCACTAAAATAATACAGATGTACTGTATATATAACTAAAATGATAAAGATGTAATGTATATTCCAGTTAAATAATACATATGTACTGTATATATGTCTAAAATAATACATATGTACTGTATATATCTCTAAAATAATACAATTGTACTGTATAGCTCGGTTGGTAGAGCGGCCTTGCCAGCAACTTGAGGGTTCCAGGTTCGATCCCCGCTTCCGCCATCCTAGTCACTGCCGTTGTGTCCTTGGGCAAGACACTTTACTCACCTGCACCCTGTGTCACCCACACTGCTTTAAATGGAACTTAGATATTGGCTTTCACTATGTAAAGTGCTTTGAGTCACTAGAGAAAAGCGCTATATAAATATAATTCCATTCACTTCACACTTCAAAATAACAAATATGGCTGTGCATTGTAACACATGGCATGCAAAATAAAAACAGCGAGCGTGCAAAGTTTGCACTGAAAGCAGACTTGAAGAAAGACTGGCATGGGAATGAAAAAGCGTTCCTTGGCAGCAAAGTCTGACCTTCACACCCAAAGTCTGACCTTCACACCCAAAGTCTGACCTTCACACCCAAAGTCTGACTTTCACACCCAAAGTCTGACCTTCACACCCAAAGTCTGACCTTCACACCCAAAGTCTGACCTTCACACCCAAAGTCTGACCTTCACACCCAAAGTCTGACCTTCACACCCAAAGTCTGACCTTCACACCCAAAGTCTGACTTTCACACCCAAAGTCTGACCTTCACACCCAAAGTCTGACCTTCACACCCAAAGTCTGACCTTCACACCCAAAGTCTGACCTTCACACCCAAAGTCTGACCTTCACACCCAAAGTCTGACCTTCACACCCAAAGTCTGACCTTCACACCCAAAGTCTGACCATCACACCCAAAGTCTGACCTTCACACCCAAAGTCTGACCTTCACACCCAAAGTCTGACCTTCACACCCAAAGTCTGACCTTCACACCCAAAGTCTGACTTTCACACCCAAAGTCTGACCTTCACACCCAAAGTCTGACCTTCACACCCAAAGTCTGACCTTCACACCCAAAGTCTGACCTTCACACCCAAAGTCTCACACCCAAAGTCTGACCTTCACACCCAAAGTCTGACCTTCACACCCAAAGTCTGACTTTCCCACCCAAAGTCTGACCTTCACACCCAAAGTCTGACCTTCACACCCAAAGTCTGACCTTCACACCCAAAGTCTGACCTTCACACCCAAAGTCTGACTTTCACACCCAAAGTCTGACCTTCACACCCAAAGTCTGACCTTCACACCCAAAGTCTGACCTTCACACCCAAAGTCTGACCTTCACACCCAAAGTCTGACCTTCACACCCAAAGTCTGACTTTCACACCCAAAGTCTGACCTTCACACCCAAAGTATGACCTTCACACCCAAAGTCTGACCTTCACACCCAAAGTCTGACCTTCACACCCAAAGTCTGACCTTCACACCCAAAGTCTGACCTTCACACCCAAAGTCTGACTTTCACACCCAAAGTTTGACCTTCACACCCAAAGTCTGACCTTCACACCCAAAGTCTGACCTTCACACCCAAAGTCTGACCTGACCTTCACACCCAAAGTCTGACCTTCACACCCAAAGTCTGACCTTCACACCCAAAGTCTGACCTCCACACCCAAAGTCTGACTTTCACACCCAAAGTCTGACCTTCACACCCAAAGTCTGACCTTCACACCCAAAGTCTGACCTTCACACCCAAAGTCTGACTTTCACACCCAAAGTCTGACCTTCACACCCAAAGTCTGACCTTCACACCCAAAGTTTGACCTTCACATCCAAAGTCTGACCTTCACACCCAAAGTCTGACCTTCACACCCAAAGTCTGACCTTCACACCCAAAGTCTGACCTTCACACCCAAAGTCTGACCTTCACACCTAAAGTCTGACCTTCACACCCAAAGTCTGACCTTCACACCCAAAGTCTGACCTTCACACCCAAAGTCTGACCTTCACACCCAAAGTCTGACCTTCACACCCAAAGTCTGACCTTCACACCCAAAGTCTGACTTTCACACCCAAAGTCTGACCTTCACACCCAAAGTCTGACCTTAACACCCAACATACAGGAAGTAGATTTTACATCTCATTGCAAGTTTGGATTCTGCTCCCCTGAAGCTGCCATGAAAAGTGGAATCTGCATAGCAGCGTTTAATCCCTCTGACCTTTTGGCACACAGAAGTAGATTACATATTGCACACACACACACACACACACACACCCACGGTGCACCTCCAAGACCACGCTGCACTGTGTGCATGCTAAAAGGACCTAGTACTACCTAGTACTGACTCATCTTGTGGCACCTGACTTTACGTTTGGTACTACCTAGTACTGACTCATCTGACTTCATGTCCGGTACTACCGAGTACTGACTCATCTTGTGGCACCTGACTTCACGTCCGGTACTACCTAGTACTGACTCATCTTGTGGCACCTGACTTCACGTCCAGTACTACCTAGTACTGACTCATCTGACTTCACGTCCGGCACTACCTAGTACTGACTCATCTTGTGGCACCTGACTTTTCGTTCAGTACTACCTAGTACTGACTCATCTTGTGGCACCTGACTTCACGTCCAGTACTACCTAGTACTGACTCATCTTGTGGGACCTGACTTCACGTCCGGTACTACCGAGTACTGAGTCATCTTGTGGCCCTTGACTTCACGTTCAATACTACTTAGTACTGACTCATCTTGTGGCACCTTACTTTTCGTTTGGTACTACCTAGTACTGACTCATCTTGTGGCCCTTGACTTCACGTCCGGTACTACCTAGTACTGACTCATCTTGTGGCACCTGACTTCACGTCCGGTACTACCTAGTACTGACTCATCTTGTGGCACCTGACTTTTCGTTCAGTACTACCTAGTACTGACTCATCTTGTGGCACCTGACTTTTCGTTTGGTACTACCTAGTACTGACTCATCTTGTGGCACCTGACTTCACGTCCGGTCCTACCTAGTACTGACTCATCTTGTAGCACCTGACTTCACGTCCGGCACTACCTAGTACTGACTCATCTTGTGGCACCTGACTTTTCGTTTGGTACTACCTAGTACTGACTCATCTTGTGGCACCTGACTTCACGTCCGGTCCTACCTAGTACTGACTCATCTGACTTCACGTCCGGCACTAACTAGTACTGACTCATCTTGTGGCACCTGACTTCAGGTCCAGTACTACCTAGTACTGACTCATCTTGTGGCACCTGACTTCACGTCCGGTACTACCTAGTACTGACTCATCTTGTAGCACCTGACTTCACGTCCGGCACTACCTAGTACTGACTCATCTTGTGGCACCTGACTTTTCGTTCAGTACTACCTAGTACTGACTCATCTTGTGGCACCTGACTTCACGTCCAGTACTACCTAGTACTGACTCATCTTGTGGCACCTGACTTCACGTCCGGCACTACCTAGTACTGACTCATCTTGTGGCACCTGACTTCACGTCCGGCACTACCTAGTACTGACTCATCTTGTGGCACCTTACTTTACGTTTGGTACTACCTAGTACTGACTCATCTTGTGGCACCTGACTTTTCGTTTGGTACTACCTAGTACTGACTCATCTTGTGGCACCTTACTTTACGTTTGGTACTACCTAGTACTGACTCATCTTGTGGCACCTGACTTTTCGTTTGGTACTACCTAGTACTGACTCATCTTGTGGCACCGACTTCACGTTCAGTACTACCTAGTACTGACTCATCTTGTGGCACCTGACTTCACGTTCAGTACTACCTAGTACTGACTCATCTTGTGGCACCTGACTTCACATCCGGTACTACCTAGTACTGACTCATCTTGTGGCCTTTGACTTCACGTTCAGTACTACCTAGTACTGACTCATCTTGTAGCACCTGACTTCACGTCCAGTACTACCTAGTACTGACTCATCTTGTGGCACCTGACTTCACGTCCGGTACTACCGAGTACTGACTCATCTTGTGGCCCTTGACTTCACGTTCAATACTACTTAGTACTGACTCATCTTGTGGCACCTTACTTTTCGTTTGGTACTACCTAGTACTGACTCATCTTGTGGCACCTGACTTCACATCCAGTACTACCTAGTACTGACTCATCTTGTGGCACCTGACTTCACGTCCGGCACTACCTAGTACTGACTCATCTTGTGGCACCTGACTTCACGTCCAGTACTACCTAGTACTGACTCATCTCATGGCACCTGACTTCACGTTCAGTACTACCTAGTACTGACTCATCTTGTGGCACCTAACTTCACGTCCAGTACTACCTAGTACTGACTCATCTTGTGGCACCTGACTTCACGTCCAGTACTACCTAGTACTGACTCATCTTGTGGCACCTGACTTCACGTCCGGCACTACCTAGTACTGACTCATCTTGTGGCACCTGACTTCACGTCCAGTACTACCTAGTACTGACTCATCTTGTGGCACCTGACTTCACGTCCAGTACTACCTAGTACTGACTCATCTTGTGGGACCTGACTTCACGTCCGGTACTACCGAGTACTGACTCATCTTGTGGCCCTTGACTTCACGTTCAATACTACTTAGTACTGACTCATCTTGTGGCACCTTACTTTTCGTTTGGTACTACCTAGTACTGACTCATCTTGTGGCCCTTGACTTCACGTCCGGTACTACCTAGTACTGACTCATCTTGTGGCACCTGACTTCACGTCCGGGTGCAGACTCGGCATCGACTCCAATACTAGCTGTGGATATTTGTTGTACTTTTACATGCCAACAAAGCAAGCATGCCTGATAGAAAGTGCTCAAAAGTAAGGCTCCACAATTGCGCTAGCTCGATGCTAATTTACATTGGATTTGCCATATACATGCAACTGATTAGCATTAGTGATTTTACACGGTGATTTCAACACCTCCAAATGTTTCGATGAAAACTACAACTGAGATGCACGTTGCAATCAAACAGCTGCTGGGTAATAGGTACAGTACTTACAGTATAAACACTTTGTAGGACTCAACTGGCTCATTCAACTTCATGGCAAAGACTACTTCAAAACCCCTTGGACAAACTGAAATGGATGCATACTTGCAAACAATACTCAGACGTGTGAGAAAACAAACTACAGTGTAAGATAGATTAACAAACTTTTAGATCGAGCCAAAAACAATAGGGTTATTAACAATTATCATAAGATTTTATGTTAAAATAAATAAGTTATATAGATATATATATATATCAGTTGACTGTCAAAAGTGTACATACACTTGTAAAGAACATAATGTCATCGCTGTCTTGAGTTCACATGGACAAAGATAAGACCTTCTGGAGGAAAGTTCTATGGTCAGATGAAACAAAAATGGAGCTGTTTGGCCACAATACCCAGCAATAGTTTGGAGGAGAAAAGGTGAGGCCTTTAATCCCAAGGAACACCATCCCTACCGTCAAGCATGGTGGTGGTAGTATTATGCTCTGGGCCTGTTTTGCTGCCAATGGAACTTGTGCTTTAAATGGGACAATGAAAAAGGAGGATTAGCTCCAAATTGTTCAGGACAAGCTAAAATCATCAGCCCGGAGGTTGGGTCTTGGGCACAGTTGGGTGTTCCAACAGGACAATGACCCCAAATGTCAGGTTCAAACACTGATGACATCCATCAAACAAGACAAGAAGCAAAGAATCAAACAGAGGCAGAATTTAATTTTGCTCATTTGAGGAAAAACGTGTCGACCTGTAACCTCTTACAGTGTCACCCACGCTCTGACGAAAAAGGTTTACGTTTCCTCCTTTATTTGGACACTCCCTGTTTACACAACAACATCTGCTTCCAAAGGAATGGGGAGTATGTAAACAGTCATTGTTTTCGGTCACATTAACACTAAAGAAAATGATGCCTCGGGCTCGGGCTGGTCCTGGCTTCAGCTTGAGTAGGTCTTCGATGACAATAGATAACCTGTCTCCTCCTATTGTACACAATGGAATTTTCCAAGCCTTTGCTTGGTGCAACAAAGACAGCCTCTTGTCTGTTCATTGGGAACTCAGAGAACGGAAAGTTTTTGGATAATTTACATAAGATTTTTCTGAGACCAAACACACCTCAAAAGTGGTAAAGGAATGGCTAAATCAGGCTAGAATGAAGGTTTTAGAATGGCCTTTCCCAAAGTCCTGACTTAAAGGTGTGGACAATGCTGAAGAAACAAGACCATGTCAGAAAAGCAAATCTGTTGTGTAGGACTAGATGTTACAATCCCCTAATGCATACTTGAGACACCTATGCGACTTTGTGGGATGGTCAAGTGAGTGAAGGCATCCTCTGGGTTATCAAGTGGGCGCCCCCATTCCTCAGTGATTCGCTGATAGGCCCACGACACCTCCAGAGGGTTCAGCAGGGAGTCCCAGCATCCCAGGATCACTCCCTAGATGCCATCACTCACTTGAAAGCCCAGGTGGAGTCCCTTCACTTGACCCACAGCCACTGACTCCCCTTTTCAGTGGTTTTTGAGAGGTCTTTCACTGCCTGTCGGTGGGCCTTCCCTCGCACTCCCATTTCCCTGAGGAGCCTGCATGTTGAGGTGGCCACGGACCCTCTGCAGCCTACTTCCACTGGGCGTACCCTCGCTTCCCAGCCTTGTTGTTGCGCATCGGCTGCTAGGTCAGTGTACCACAACTTCTTGCGCTCGTAGGCCTCCTCCATTTCACTCTCCCAGGGCACCGTGAGCTCTATGAAGTACACGAGCCTGAGTGAAGCTGACCACAGAACAAGATCTGGCCGCAGGTTGGTTGACGCAATCTCAACTGGGAAGCAGAGTCTCTGGCTCAGGTCTGCCAGCAGTTTCCAGTCTCGTGCCCAGCCTAGCTGTCCAGTACCTGGTCTTGTGGGGGTGAGGTTGGCTTGACCCTCGCCCTCCCGGACAAATGTTGTTGCTTGCCAACGGGATGACCCAGGGACTACAACAACTACAACAACAACAACAACAAGATCTTTCCTAACTTGCCCCGTGAGCCTCAGTGTGATGATGAGGATGGTGGTGAACATCTCAGTGGGGAATGAAAGGATCTCTATCTCCAGGGGAAGCTTCCTGCTCTGTGGCTCAGCACCGGAGGAGAAGTAACGGGTTCGGGAAGCAAACAGCACAGTTTGACTGCCAGAGACAGAAAATGTGTTTCCCAGGGATGGAGAAGGATCACTAAGCTCTGGTCACAGATGAATCCATGAAGGGTGAAGGTGTGATCAGAGTTCTGCACGCTGTTTGGCAACGTGTGAGGGGTCCAGGTGGACTCCATCAGTGGATGCATGAAGATCCAATGAGCTTCTGGGACTACTGGGTCTCTTCATCTGATACTTGAGTCTAAAAATTCTCACTCAAGACTTTTTTGGTACAAAAAAGCAGTCATGGTTGTTCTTTAGAAACACACTTCAACCTTTTATTTCACTTTAGTTTTGTGTTTTCATTTTGACGCAGTCTGACCTTTTAGATTCGGTGCGTGCTTGGTTTTTGGAGAGAGTAATATTTTCAGAAGGCTACTGTCTCATAGAGATAAAAGCCAGACATTTAATATTAAAGAATCCTTTTTGAACTGAGAAACGTCCGGACTTCTCGCCCCAGCCACTTCGTCCAGCTCTTCCCAGGCAATCCCGAGGTGTTCCTATGCCAGCTGGGAGACATACTCGCCTTAACTTGTCCTGGGTTTTTCACGGTGCCTCCTACCGGTCAGATCTTCCCTTAACACCTCCCCAGAGAAGTCTCTGTGGGGCATCTTGACCAGATGCCCAAGCCTCCTCATCTGGCTCCTGTCCATGAGGAGGAGCACCGTTTTTACTTTGAGCCCCTCCCGAAATTGAGAGCTTCTCAAAACTATCTCTAAGGGAGAGCCCCGCCCCCCGACGGAGGAAACTAATTTCAGCCGCTTGTACCCGTGATCTTGTCCTTTTGGTCATAACCCAGAACTCATGACCACAGGTGAAGGTAGGGACATAGCTGGTTTCCGGCTCAGCTCCTTCTTCACCACGACAGATCGATGCAGGGTCCGCCTCACTGTAGAATCCCACAATCCCAACCCCGTGGCAGGTACCTTGTGGTACTTGAACTCCTCCGCTTGAGGCAGGATCTTTTCCCCAAACCCAAAGATGGCACTCCACCTGTTTCTGGGCGAGAACCATTGACTTGGTGGTGCTGATTCTCACCCCAGTTGCCTCACACTCTGCTGCGAACCGATCAGTAAGAGCTGAAGATCCTGGCCAGATGAAGCCAGCAGGACCACATCATCTGCAAAAAGCAGAGATCTAATCCTGCAGTTACCAAAGTGAATCCCCTCAACACCCTGAGTCACCTAGAAGCTATGAACAGACTCAGTGACCAAGGGCAGTCCTGATGTAGTCCAACCCTCACTGGAAACGGATGCGACACAACAGCTATGAGCCAAAATCAAACGGTGCTATATTCCTGGAGCACTCCCCACAGGACTTCTGAGGGACACAGTCCAATACCTCCTCCAAGTCCACAGAGCACATGTAGACTGGTTGGACAAATTCCCATGCACCCTCAAGGACCTTGCCGAGAGCACAGAGCTGGTCTACAGTTCCACGACCAAGATGTAAACCACACTGCTCTTCTTGAATCTAAGGTTGGACTATCCGGTGTAGTCCTTACCTGAGTAGACCTTACAGGGAAGGCTGAGGAGTTTGATCCTACGATAGTTGGAACGCTCTGGAGTAAACCTATAAACGCTTCGAGCAGGAACAGTAAAGTAAGAGTACTCTTACTTGAGTACAGTTTTTGGTTGCAAATCATCAAACCTTCAAACTCTCTTGATGCAGACTGACCAATCATGATTGATCAATCCCGATTGACCAATCATGATTGACCAACCGTGACTAAATATCGACTAAGTATTGACTAAATACAATCGTGATTGGTCAATTGTGATTGGTCAATCGTGACTAATTATTGACTAAATATAGACTAATCGACTAAATACAATCGTGATTGGTCAATTATGATTAGTCAATCGTGACTAAATTTCAACTAAATATTGACTAATCAACTAAATACAATTGTGATTGGTCAATTGTGATTGGTAAATCGTGACTAAATATCGACTAATTGACTAAATACAATCGTTCAATCACGATTGACCAATCATGACTAAATATCAACTAAATACAATCGTCATTGGTCAATCGTGATTGACAAACCGTGACTAAATATCGACTAAGCATTGACTAAATACAATTGTGATTGGTCAATCGTGACTAAATATCAACTATCCATCCATCCATCTATTTTCTACCGCTTGTCCCTTTTTGGGGTTGCGGGGGGTGCTGGAGCCTATCTCAGCTGCATTCGGGCGGAAGGCGAGGTACACCCTGGACAAGTCACCACCTCATCGCGGGGCCAACACAGATAGACAGACAACATTCACACTCACATTCACACACTAGGGACCATTTAGTGTTGCCAATCAACCTATCCCCAGGTGCATGTCTTTGGAGGTGGGAGGGGCCTATCCCCAGGTGCATGTCTTTGGAGGTGGGAGGGGCCTATCCCCAGGTACATGTCTTTGGAGGTGGGAGGGGCCTACCCCCAGGTGCATGTCTTTGGAGGTGGGAGGAAGCCGGAGTACCCGGAGGGAACCCACGCAGTCACGGGGAGAACATGCAAACTCCACACAAAATGATCCCGAGCCCGGGATTGAACTCAGGACTACCCAGGACCTTCATATTGTGAGGCACATGCACTAACCCCTGTTCCACAGTGCTGCCTAAATATCAACTAAATATTGACTAAATATTGACTAATCGACTAAATACAATTGTGATTGGTCAATCATGATTGACCAATCGTGACTAAATATCGACTAAGTCATTGACCAATCATGATTGACCAATCACGATAGTATTTAATCGATTAGTCGATATTTAGTCATTGACCAATCATGATTGTATTTAGTCGATATTTAGTCACGATTGACCAATCATGATTGACCAATCACGATAGTATTTAGTCGATTGGTCAATGACTAAATATTGACTAATCATCATTGTATTTGGTCAATTAGTCGATATTTAGTCAGAATTGACCAATCATGATCGACCGATCACGATAGTATTTAGTCGATTAGTCGATACTTAGTCGATATTTAGTCACGGTTGGTCAATCGTGATTGACCAATCGTGACTAAATATAAACTAAATACAATCGTGATTGGTCAATCATGATTGACCAATCACGATTGACCAACCGTGACTAAATATCGACTAAGTATCGACTAATCGACTAAATACTATCGTGATCGGTCGATCATGATTGGTCAATTCTGACTAAATATCGACTAATTGACCAAATACAATGATGATTGGTCAATGACTAAATATTGACTAATCGACTAAATACTTTCGTTATTGGTCAATCATGACTAAATATCGACTAAATACAATCATGATTGGTCAATGACTAAATATCGACTAATCGACTAAATACAATCGTGATTGGTCAATGACTAAATATCGACTAAATACAATCATGATTGGTCAATGACTAAATATCGACTAATCGATTAAATACTATCGTGATTGGTCAATCATGATTGGTCAATGACTAAATATTGACTAATTGACTAAATACAATCGTGATTGGTCAATCATGATTGACCAATCGTGACTAAATATCGACTAATTGACTAAATACAATCGTGATTGGTCAATCGTGATTGACCAATCACGATTGACCAACCGTGACTAAATATCGACTAAGTATCGACTAATTGACTAAATACTATCGTGATCGGTCGATCATGATTGGTCAATTCTGACTAAATATCGTCTAATTGACCAAATACAATGATGATTGGTCAATGACTAAATATTGACTAATCGACTAAATATTATCGTGATTGGTCAATCATGACTAAATATCAACTAATCGACTAAATAAAATCGTGATTGGTCAATGACTAGATATCGACTAAATACAATCATTATTGGTCAATGACTAAATATCGACTAATCGATTAAATGCTATCGTGATTGGTCAATCATGATTGGTCAATGACTAAATATCGACTAATTGACTAAATACAATCGTGATTGGTCAATCATGATTGACCAATCGTGACTAAATATCGACTAATTGACTAAATACAATCGTGATTGGTCAATCGTGATTGGTCAATCATGATTGACCAATCACGATTGACCAATCGTGACTAAATATAAACTAAATACAATCGTGACTAAATATCGACTAAGTATCGACTAATCGACTAAATACTATCGTGATCGGTCGATCATGATTGGTCAATTCTGACTAAATATCGACTAATTGACCAAATACAATCGTGATTGGTCAATGACTAGATATCGACTAAATACAATCATTATTGGTCAATGACTAATTATCGACTAATCGATTAAATACTATCGTGATTGGTCAATCATGATTGACCAATCGTGACTAAATATCGACTAATTGACTAAATACAATCGTGATTGGTCAATCATGATTGACCAATCGTGACTAAATATCGACTAATTGACTAAATACAATCGTGACTAAATATGAACTAAATACAATCGTGACTAAATATCGACTAAGTATCGACTAATCGACTAAATACTATCGTGATCGGTTGATCATGATTGGTCAATTCTGACTAAATATCGACTAATTGACCAAATACAATGATGATTGGTCAATGACTAAATATTGACTAATCGACTAAATACTATCGTGATTGGTCAATCATGATTGGTCAATCATGACTAAATATCAACTAATCGACTAAATACAATCGTGATTGGTCAATGACTAGATATCGACTAAATACAATCATTATTGGTCAATGACTAAATATCGACTAATCGAGAAAATACTATCGTGATTGGTCAATCATGATTGGTCAATGACTAAATATCGACTAATCGATTAAATACTATCGTGATTGGTCAATCATGATTGGTCAATGACTAAATATTGACTAATCGATTAAATACTATCGTGATTGGTCAATCATGATTGGTCAATGACTAAATATGGACTAATTGACTAAACACAATGTTGATAGGTCAACTACAATAGCAGGACTGATGTTTGTAGAAAGCATATGTAAGCCAGAGGACCAAAGTGTGTGTTTTATTCTGAAAGTGTGTGTTTTATTCTGAAATAGAATGAAGGTGAAGTCATTGACCAATCATGATTGACCAATCACGATAGTATTTAATCGATTAGTCGATATTTAGTCATTGACCAATCATGATTGTATTTAGTCGATATTTAGTCACGATTGACCAATCATGATTGACCAATCACGATAGTATTTAGTCGATTGGTCAATGACTAAATATTGACTAATCATCATTGTATTTGGTCAATTAGTCGATATTTAGTCAGAATTGACCAATCATGATTGACCGATCACGATAGTATTTAGTCAATTAGTCGATATTTAGTCACGGTTGGTCAATCGTGATTGACCAATCGTGACTAAATATAAACTAAATACAATTGTGATTGGTCAATCATGATTGACCAATCACAATTGACCAACCGTGACTAAATATCGACTAAGTATCGACTAATCGACTAAATACTATCGTGATCGGTCGATCATGATTGGTCAATCCTGACTAAATATCGACTAATTGACCAAATGCAATGATGATTGGTCAATGACTAAATATTGACTAATCAACTAAATACTTTCGTTATTGGTCAATCATGATTGGTCAATCATGACTAAATATCGACTAAATACAATCATGATTGGTCAATGACTAAATATCGACTAATCGACTAAATACAATCGTGATTGGTCAATGACTAAATATCGACTAAATACAATCATTATTGGTCAATGACTAATTATCGACTAATCGATCAAATACTACCGTGATTGGTCAATCATGATTGACCAATCGTGACTAAATATCGACTAATTGACTAAATACAATCGTGATTGGTCAATCGTGATTGACCAATCACGATTGACCAACCGTGACTAAATATAAACTAAATGCAATCGTGACTAAATACCGACTAAGTATCGACTAATCGACTAAATACTATCGTGATCGGTCGATCATGATTGGTCAATTCTGACTAAATATCGACTAATTGACCAAATACAATGATGATTGGTCAATGACTAATTATTGACTAATCGACTAAATACTATCGTGATTGGTCAATCATGATTGGTCAATCATGACTAAATATCAACTAATCGACTAAATACAATCGTGATTGGTCAATGACTAGATATCGACTAAATACAATCATTATTGGTCAATGACTAAATATCGACTAATCGATTAAATACTATCGTGATTGGTCAATCATGATTGGTCAATCGTGACAGGTCAATGACTAAATATCGACTAATTGACTAAATACAATTGTGATTGGTCTATCATGATTGACCAATCGTGACTAAATATCGACTAATTGACTAAATACAATCGTGATTGGTCAATCGTGATTGGTCAATCGTGATTGGTCAATCATGATTGACCAATCACGATTGACCAATTGTGACTAAATATAAACTAAATACAATCGTGACTAAATATCGACTAAGTATCGACTAATCGACTAAATACTATCGTGATCGGTCGATCATGATTGGTCAATTCTGACTAAATATCGACTAATTGACCAAATACAATGATGATTGGTCAATAACTAAATATTGACTAATCGACTAAATACTATCGTGATTGGTGAATCATGATTGGTCAATCGTGACTAAATATCGACTAAATACAATCATGATTGGTCAATGACTAAATATCAACTAATCGACTAAATACAATCGTGATTGGTCAATGACTAAATATTGACTAAATACAATCATTATTGGTCAATGACTAAATATTGACTAATCGACTAAATACTATCGTGATTGGTCAATCATGATTGGTCAATCGTGACTAAATAACGACTAAATACAATCATGATTGGTCAATGACTAAATATCAACTAATCGACTAAATACAATCGTGATTGGTCAATGACTAAATATCGACTAAATACAATCATTATTGGTCAATGACTAAATATTGACTAATCGACTAAATACAATCGTGATTGGTCAATGACTAAATATCGACTAAATACAATCATGATTGGTCAATGACTAAATATCAACTAATCGACTAAATATTGACTAAATACAATCATTATTGGTCAATGACTAAATATTCACTAATCGACTAAATACTATCGTGATTGGTCAATCATGATTGGTCAATCGTGACTAAATAACGACTAAATACAATCATTATTGGTCAATGATTAAATATTGACTAATCGACTAAATACAATCGCGATTGGTCAATGACTAAATATCGACTAAATACAATCATTATTGGTCAATGACTAAATATTGACTAATCGACTAAATACTATCGTGATTGGTCAATGACTAAATATCGACTAAATACAATCATGATTGGTCAATGACTAAATATCGACTAATCGAATAAATACAATCGTGATTGGTCAATGACTAAATATCGACTAAATACAATCATTATTGGTCAATGACTAAATATTGACTAATCGATTAAATACTATCGTGATTGGTCAATCATGATTGGTCAATGACTAATATCAACTAATCGACTAAATACAATCGTGATTGATCAATGACTAAATATCGACTAAATACAATCATTATTGGTCAATGACTAAATATCGACTAATCGATTAAATACTATCGTGATTGGTCAATCATTATTGGTCAATGACTAAATATTGACTAATCAATTAAATACTATCGTGATTGGTCAATCATTATTGGTCAATGACTAAATATCGACTAATCGATTAAATACTATCGTGATTGGTCAATCATTATTGGTCAATGACTAAATATCGACTAATCGATTAAATACTATCGTGATTGGTCAATCATGATTGGTCAATGACTAAATATCGACTAATCGATTAAATGCTATCGTGATTGGTCAATCATGATTGGTCAATGACTAAATATCGACTAATCGATTAAATGCTATCGTGATTGGTCAATCATGATTGGTCAATGACTAAATATCGACTAATTGCCTAAACACAACAACTACAATAGCAGGACTGATGTTTGTAGAAATCACATGTAAGCCAGAGGACCAAAGTGTGTATTTTATTCTGAAAGTGTGTATTTTATTCTGATATAGAATGAAGGTGATGTTTATGACGACTCCAAGTTTGAGTCATTATTTGTCACAGAGAACTTGTCCAAAGTGTGCATCTCTAATGCACCTCCTGGTTCCTCTGCCGCTCTTTCATTGCAATAATTGACTTGCTCTTATTTAAAGGCTTTTTATTTGGAAGATAAAACAGTCATGATGTCCCATTTTATAATCATCTGAGCTCAAAGTACGCTCCCATAATTAAACGTCTTTATTCTGAGTTGTCACGTTGCTCCTCGTCAGCGCTTTTAAGTGTAATTATATCTTGAATTGGACCTGGAAGTGTGTGTTAAACATTCTTCTCCTCAGTCCTCAGGAAGTCCACAACACACCTTTTATTCTCATGTTTGGGTTTGTGTTTATGGCCACATCTCATCTTATATAACATCCATCCATTTTCTACCGCTTGTCCCTCTCGGTGTTGCGGGCTGATAATAACAACACTGATAATAAAATGTCACTAGACAACAAAAACAACACAATGGACCAGTCATACCACTAGCAGTACACCAATTAATCACTTAATTAAAGCAAAATGTTACTGTTCAAACTGTGTGCAATGTTACAATGGCCAAATATATTAAATATACTTTTAAAATAAAATAAAATAAAAGGCCTTGTTTTTATGAATTCTTAGGCCTACTACGCTACTGTATTTTAATGTTGTCATTATGGTGGTACTTAATGAATACTTAGGTCTACTACACTACTGTATTTAATGTTGTCATTATGGTGGTACTTAATGAATACTTAGGTCTACTACACTACTGTATTTAATGTTGTCATTATGGTGGTACTTAATGAATACTTAGGTCTACTACACTACTGTATTTAATGTTGTCATCATGGTGGTACTTAATGAATACTTAGGTCTACTACACTACTGTATTTAATGTTGTCATTATGGTGGTACTTAATGAATACTTAGGTCTACTACACTACTGTATTTAATGTTGTCATTATGGTGGTACTTAATGAATACTTAGGTCTACTACACTACTGTATTTAATGTTGTCATTATGATGGTACTTAATGAATACTTAGGTCCACTACACTACTGTATTTAATGTTGTCATTATGGTGGTACTTAATGAATAATTAGGTCTACTACACTACTGTATTTAATGTTGTCATTATGGTGGTACTTAATGAATACTTAGGTCTACTACACTACTGTATTTAATGTTGTCATTATGGTGGTACTTAATGAATACTTAGGTCTACTACACTACTGTATTTAATGTTGTCATTATGGTGGTACTTAATGAATACTTAGGCCTACTACACTACTGTATTTAATGTTGTCATTATGGTGGTACTTAATGAATACTTGGGTCTACTACACTACTGTATTTAATGTTGTCATCATGGTGGTACTTAATGAATACGTAGGTCTACTACACTACTGTATTTAATGTTGTCATTATGGTGGTACTTAATGAATACTTAGGTCTATTACACTACTGTATTTTAATGTTGTCATTATGGTGGTACTTAATGAATATTAATTCATTAATTGAATTTTTTGCAAAGCAGTAATTATAGTCTGCAAATGATGTGTTGTTGTTGAGTGTCTGTGCTGTCTAGAGCTGGGCAGAGTAATAACCGTGTAATACTCTTCCATATCAGTAGGTGGCAGCAGGTAGCTAATTGCTTTGTAGATGTCGGAAACAGCGGGAGGCAGGGTGCAGGTAAAAAGGTATCTAATTCTTAAAGCATAATAATAGATGTTATTTGTAAAAAAAAAAAAAAAAAAAAAAAGAGCACTTTACATTGAGCAAACAACCTCAAAGTGCTACAGTACCGTATTTTCCGCACTATAAGGCGCACCTAAAAACCACACATTTTCTCAAAAGCTGACAGTGCGCCTTATAACCCGGTGCGCTTTATATATGGATAAATATTAAGATTCCTTTTCATAAAGTTTCGGTCTCGCAACTTCGGTAAACAGCCGCCATCTTTTTTCCCGGTAGAACAGGAAGCGCTTCTTCTTCTACACAAGCAACCGCCAAGGTAAGCACCCGCCCCCATAGAACAGGAAGCGCTTCTTCTTCTACTGTAAGCAACCACCCGCCCGCGTAGTAGAAGAAAAAGCGCGCGGATATGATCATTTCCTTTGTGTGTTTACATCTGTAAAGACCACAAAATGGCTCCTACAAAGCGACATGGATCCGGTTCATGAAAAGACGCAATCTCTCCATCCGCACACGGATTACTATTTCACAGCAACTGATATTCCTGTGAACCGCACTGTGGATACAACGGGAGCACGTACGGTGAATATTCGCACCACTGGGAATGAGAAGTCATCCTTCACTGTGGTTCTAGCTTGCCATGCTAATGGCCAGAAACTTCCACCCATGGTGATATTCAAAAGGAAGACCTTGCCAAAAGAGACCTTTCCAGCCGGCGTCATCATAAAAGCTAACTCGAAGGGATGGATGAAGAAAAGATGGGTGAGTGGTTAAGGTAAGTTTACGCGAAGAGGCCGGGTGGCTTTTTTCACGCAGCTCTGTCCATGTTGATATACGACTCCATGCGCGCCCACATCACGCTGGTTTTAATATATTATTAAAGTTTGACTGACCTATTTGACTGTTTTTTTGACATTCCTTTAGCGCAGTTAGATGCGGCTTACAACACGGGGCGGCTTATAGGTGGACAAAGTTTTGAAATATGCCGTTCATTGAAGGCGCGGCTTATGACCCAGGGCGCCTTATGGTGCGGAAAATACGGTATATTAAAACAAAAAATATATATAATACAAATAAATAAAAATAAAAACTAGAACTAGCACCCATACCGAATTTTTCGGAGTATAAGTCGCTCCGGAGTATAAGTCCCACCGGCCGAAAATGCATAATAAAGAAGGAAAAAAACATATATAAGTCGCCTTTTTTGGGGAAATATATTTGGTATAAGCCAACAGCAAGAATAGACATTTGAAAGGCAATTTAAATTTTGAATAGTGAACAACAGGCTGAATAAGTGTACGTTATATGAGGCATAAATAACCAACTGGTATGTTAACGTAACATATTATTATTCAAATAACTATAACATATAGAACATGCTATACGTTTACCAAACAATCTGTCACTCCTAATCGCTAAATCCCATGAAATCTTATACGTCTAGTCCAGGGGTCGGCAACCCGCATGCGGCTCTTTGATCACTCTGATGCTTACTTGCTGAACCCCCCAATTTTCCCGTGAGACTTCCGGATTTCAGTGCCTCTCGCAGAAAACTCCCGGGAATAATATTCACCGATTTTCACCCTCACAGCTATAATAAGGGCGTGCCATGATGGTACAACATTCGGCGCCTTCTACAATCTGTATTAACAGCGTGCCAGCCCAACACTTGTTATACAATATACATCTTCTGCTTGCACACGTACGTGACAGCAAGGCATACTTAGTCAACAGCCACACAGGTTACACTGACAGTGGCCATATAAAACAACTTTAACACTCTTACTCAGGCCCGGCCCTAACCAATCTGGCGCCCTAGGCAAGATTTTAGGTGGCGCCCCCCCACATCGGCAGTGAAGTGTATATACTCACAAGAAACCGAATAGCTTTGTCTTTGACCTTTTTTTTTTTACTTACAACTATACCTAATATATAAAGGGGTGGAAAAGTGACTATTACCTGCAGGGCAAACATTAGCTAACCAGAAGGCAATAACAATGTAAACAAAAAACACCTGCTTAAAAGATCTAATACAAATGTCCGAGGAATGTAAGGTGGGAGTACTGTAATTACCTAACGTTACATTATTATTTTCCATAACAATTTAGCCCCCTCCACAATATTAACCCGACGTTAAAACAGAACTAGCTATTTATTGATTAGCAATTGCCGAATCATGTAACATTAGCTTAATGCTAAAAAGCCAGGTTACTATCACATTCTGTAACAGACAAATAATTTCATGTAGGCTAACGTTACCTACCTGCTACCTCTTGTCTTTTTCTCGTTTCTCCTCCTCTTCTTTTCTCTTTTTTCTTCCCTGGGCACCTGACAGTTTTGGCCGTTTTGACACCTTGTGTTGATTTTTTGATGTGGTGACGTCCAAAAAGAGTCATGATATGGGAAGGCAGGGGGCGCACCGTGCGGGGGGGGGGGGGGGGGGCGTAATGTTGTAACAAATAATATTTCTATTAAATAGGCTTTACTTTGCATTTTAATTAACGTGGGATTATTTTTTGTATTTAGAAATAATAGTACCAACTTTATTTTTTTTTTATTTTTTTCTCCAACATTTGTGGCACTGGCGTGGCGCCCCCTGATGGACGGCGCCCTTAGCATTTGCCTATACGGCCTATGCCACGGGCCGGCCCTGCTCTTACTAATAATGCGCCACACTTTGAACCAAACAAGAATGACAAACACATTTCGGGAGAACATCTGCACCTTAACACAGCATAAACACAACAGAACAAACACCCAGAATCCCATGCAGCCCTGACTCTTCCGGGCTACATTATACACCCCTGCTACCACCAAACCCCGCCCCCACCCCTCTGTGCATCGGTTGAGGTGGGCGGGGTTTGGTAGCGGGGGTGTATAATGTAGCCCGGAAGAGTTAGGGCTGCATGGGATTCTGGGTATTTGTCCTGTTGTGTTTATGTTGTGTTACGGTGCAGATGTTCTCTCGAAATGTGTTTGTCATTCTTGTTTGCTCCTCGGTGGCAAGGCCCCGGGGGTAGATGAGATCCGCCCGGAGTTCCTTAAGGCTCTGGATGCTGTGGGGCTGTCTTGGTCTTGTCTTGGTTGACAAGACTCTGCAGCATCGCGTGGACATCGGGGGCGGTACCTCTGGATTGGCAGACCGGGGTGGTGGTTCCTCTCTTTAAGAAGGGGAACCGGAGGGTGTGTTCTAACTATCGTGGGATCACACTCCTCAGCCTTCCTGGTAAGGTCTATTCAGGTGTACTGGAGAGGAGGCTACGCCGGATAGTCGAACCTCGGATTCAGGAGGAACAGTGTGGTTTTCGTCCTGGTCGTGGAACTGTGGACCAGCTCTATACTCTCGGCAGGGCCCTTGAGGATGCATGGGAGTTTGCCCAACCAGTCTACATGTGTTTTGTGGACTTGGAGAAGGCATTCGACCGTGTCCCTCGGGAAGTCCTGTGGGGAGTGCTCAGAGAGTACGGGGTATCGGACTGTCTGATTGTGGCAGTCCGCTCCCTGTATGATCAGTGCCAGAGCTTGGTCCGCATTGCCGGTAGTAAGTCGGACACGTTTCCAGTGAGGGTTGGACTCCGCCAAGGCTGCCCTTTGTCACCGATTCTGTTCATAACTTTTATGGACAGAATTTCTAGGCGCAGTCAAGGCGTTGAGGGGATCTGGTTTGGTGGCTGCAGGATTAGGTCTCTGCTTTTTGCAGATGATGTGGTCCCGATGGCTTCATCTGGCCAGGATCTTCAGCTCTCACTGGATCGGTTCGCAGCCGAGTGTGAAGCAACTGGGATGAGAATCAGCACCTCCAAGTCCGAGTCCATGGTTCTCGCCCGGAAAAGGGTGGAGTGCCATCTCCGGGTTGGGGAGGAGATCTTGCCCCAAGTGGAGGAGTTCAAGTACCTCGGAGTCTTGTTCACGAGTGGGGGAAGAGTGGATCGTGAGATCGACAGGCGGATCGGTGCGGCGTCTTCAGTAATGCGGACGCTGTATCGATCCGTTGTGGTGAAGAAGGAGCTGAGCCGGAAGGCAAAGCTCTCAATTTACCGGTCGATCTACGTTCCCATCCTCACCTATGGTCATGAGCTTTGGGTTATGACCGAAAGGACAAGATCACGGGTACAAGCGGCCGAAATGAGTTTCCTCCGCCGGGTGGCGGGGCTCTCCCTTAGAGATAGGGTGAGAAGCTCTGTCATCCGGGGGGAGCTCAAAGTAAAGCCGCTGCTCCTCCACATGGAGAGGAGCCAGATGAGGTGGTTCGGGCATCTAATCAGGATGCCACCCGAACGCCTCCCTAAGGAGGTGTTTAGGGCACGTCCGACCGGTAGGAGGCTGCGGGGAAGACCCAGGACACGTTGGGAAGACTATGTCTCCCGGCTGGCCTGGGAACGCCTCGGGGTCCCACAGGAAGAGCTGGACGAAGTGGCTGGGGAGAGGGAAGTCTGGGCTTCCCTGCTTAGGCTGCTGCCCCCGCGACCCGACCTCGGATAAGCGGAAGAAGATGGATGGATGGATGGATGGGTCAAAATGGCTCTTTGACTGGTAAAGGTTGCCGACCCCTGGTCTAGTCTCTTACGTGAATGAGATCAATAATATTAGTTGATATTTTACGCTAATGTGTTCATCATTTCACACATAAGTCGCTCCTGAGTATAAGTCGCAACCCCAAGCTATGAAAAAAACTGCGATTTATAATCCGAAAAATACGGTATATCTAAAAAAAAGAGGCTTTTTTTTATAAAGAAGGGTTTTTAAGCCTTTTTTTAAAAGCATCCACAGTCTGTGGTAC
Source organism: Nerophis lumbriciformis (assembly GCF_033978685.3). Lineage (NCBI taxonomy): Eukaryota > Metazoa > Chordata > Actinopteri > Syngnathiformes > Syngnathidae > Nerophis > Nerophis lumbriciformis. The sequence continues at coordinate 45,006,895 of NC_084561.2, read as the reverse complement.
CCTCATGTGGTCAGGGAGAGCGTTCCACAGACTGGGAGCGGCGGAGCAGAAAGCCCAGGTCTCCCATTGTTCGTCGCTTTGTCCTCGGAGGTTGGAGGAGGTTAGTCTGTCCGAGAGTAACACCGCTGCCACATCAAGCAGAAAAAGGCAGAAGGTAAAAAAAAAAAAAAACAACCCACACACTGACTTGTCCCGATTTGTACTTTATAGTCTGGACATTTTCTAGGATTGATGTCCCAGATACCTTCTGGTACCATTAACTTTCATGTTTCACTGTATTCATAGCAAAAGTTATAGTTGCAATAAATATTTGTGGACTACGGAGGCGCAGTAAATCCCGTGATGGAGCAGTAAAAGGAGACAAAAAGGGACGATCAATAAAAAAAAAACGCGATGATGGATCAGCTAAAAACTTCACCGACTGAAAGCCTGACGCCCGAAATGAAAAACGTCGTTTGTTTCCCGCGCGGCCTTTGAACCGGCAACCCTCGCCCGGCGCTGATGCTGCTTAGGATTAATGTCAATTTACCGCTGGGTGAAAAATGGCAGCTGTTTCTGCTGGGCGTGTGTGCGCACGTGTGCAGGTTCCCCTCACAGGTTGTGTATGCAGGGCAGCTGTTTCTGCTGGGCATGTGCGCGCACGTGTGCACGTTCCCCTCACAGGTCGTGTATGCAGGGCAGCTGGGAGCGTGCGAGGCCTCCGGTCGCTATAATTTATCCTCTCTGTGTGAGCCAAAGCCTTGCTATTTTTTTCCTCACTCGGCTGCGATGGTGAAAGGTAGGAAGCGCCACCAAAAAAACACTCATCTCCTCGTAGCATCCAGGGTGTTTCTAAAATCCAAACAGCGCGTGTGTTAGAATAATTGTTTGTAAGTTATCACAAAAAACTTTGTGTTGAAATGAGTTCCAGGCAAAAGGACAGGGGCTGTCTTTGAAGCCTATCTAGAGTAAGGCTCGTAAAACTCCACAAGGACTTCAGGGCGGAGAGAACCAAGGATCTGCCCAATTTCCAGACGAACTCTTTTTTTTTACCAACTCTTTTTGAACTATTTACTTTTTTTATTGGCATTTTCAAACAGACAGAAAAAAAGTACAAGTCAAAACAGTACAATTTTAAAGGCAGTAAATGATTCACACCCTTTCCCTTAAAACCCAAACCACCCACCCACCCTCCCACCCCACTCAGGTCCCACTAACGAGGGACAAATGGCGCAATTGTGTAACAAGTAAGACGACAAAGACAGACACATTCTCTCACACACACACACACACACACACACACATACGCGGCCAGAGACAGACAGATATATATATATAAAATAAAAAAAATATGTATATATAATAATAAAATAAAATAAAAATTAATAATAATAATAATAATATATAATAAAATAAAAAATAGAATAAAATAATACTAATAAATAAAAGGGAGATTATTCCTCATCTGCGTCTGGGCATAGGTCAAGAGAGTTGACACACAGCAAAAAAGGGCTCCATGAGCTTTCAAATGCTTGAACCGAGCCCTTTAGCGAAAACCTAAGTTTTTCCAGTTTTAGATTGTAGAGAACCTCTCTAATCCAACGGCCGTGTGATGGGGGGGGCGAGCCAGCTTCCAATTAAACAAGATCAATCGCCTGGCCAGCAAGGTCGTAATATGGAACTCTTTTTGAACTATTTTACAACCTTTTCTTTTGAACTGTTGGGTAACCAAAGGCAACGCTGTTTACGACCCACTTCCCTCTGGAAGCAGCTGTGGTCAGGTGGGGGGAGAAAGTGAAGTAAAGAAGGAGGAGTGCAATCTTTGGGCAGAGCGTGCTGAGACTAGGGCTGCAGCTAACGATTATTTTTCTATCGATTAATCTATAGATTATTTTTTCGATTAATCGGTTAATCTATAGATTTTTTTTTTCCGATTAATCTATAGATTATTTTTCCTTTTACCGATTTTTTTTTTAATTTAAAATGAAGAGGAAAAAATAAATGTAGGCCAGTTTTTTCAAAAGGCATGGCTTTTATTTACAAAAAACAAAGTATGGCCACTCAGTCAACATTGACAACAACATGACAAAATATTCTGTAACAATGTAAACATTTAAAACTTTTAACATTTAACAAAATTAAAAGTAGCTTATTTGCTTTTTAATGTGCAAATATAAAAGTAAACATCCAGTGCAAATCTTAATATTCTGGAATAGTATAAGCATTTCAAAAGTAAAAGTATTGCTTATTTTGCTTTAAAATGTGCAAAAATAAAGATAAACATCCAATACAAAAAAGTGCAAAACGGAAATATTCTGTAACAAGTGTAAACATTTCAACAAAAGTAAAAGTATTGCTTATTTGCTAAAATGTGCAAAAATAAAGCTAAACATCCAATACAAAAAAGTGTACAGTGTAAACATTTCAACAAAAGTAAAAGTATTGCTTATTTTGCTTAATAACACAACAATGATAGTATGATTAAAGTGAAAGTTAATTGTTGGTTTGTACATAGTATATGTAACTGTTAATGTTGTAAAAGGTATTTGCACAACTAATTAACGTTAGCGTTTGTGACACGTCTTGTGCCGTGGGGTTCTTTCAGGACCGACAGACTGAACGCCAGACGGCTTTGCCAGGTTTACAATCTTTTAATTTTACACAAAGTCTTTTCTCTTCCAACTGCGCGGATCGCGCACCTGGGCACGATTGCGGCGTCGCTCCCGGCGCGCCCCGCCTCGCCGCTCGCTCGCCGCCGCCGCCGCCTCTCCACAGCGTTAAAGAGGAGCGCGTCTTTGTAAACACTGAACAGGCACGCCAAACGCGCCTCTCAGAGCGAAACGGTGCTTTAGTTTATGAATTTACAACGCAGATACAAATGACACATTCATGTTTTTGTGTAATGATGACAACGTATACGCACGCGGACGATTGACTTGATGGTGATGGCAAGAACGCTGTCGGGGGTTTTCTTTTCAAATGTTCGTTCCTAGCCGTTGTGCTGCTATGATAGGCCATTTCTGCTCGACACAGTGTGCATACAACAACATTATTAGGCCGTTTATTGAAATACTCCCACACTTTTGACGACTTTTGGCGTGCTTTTTTCCCCTCGCTCGCATCGTCTGCTTTGCGCTCCGCCATGACAGTAAAGTAGTGTGACGTAAATATGCGACGCGCCGACGCACAAAAACGGCGTCGACGTATTTACGTAACCGATGACGTCGACTACGTCGACGCGTCGTTTCAGCCTTAGCTGAGACACTGTAAGAGGTTACAGGTGGACGGCGACTCTCCTCAATATATTGAGTCCAAATTGAATTCTGTCTCTGTTTGATTCTTTGCCTCTTGTCTTGTTTAATAGATGTCATCAGTGTTTGAACCTGACAGTGCAAAGTCTTTTCCACTTTCCCGTTCACCCGAGTACATAAAGTTGCCACTAAAAACTCCCCGGGTAGTTCCTTGGAAAGGTTCCGGGAGCTTTAGGGACGGCGGACTGTGTCGTAGCTTAACTTCATTTCCCGGCCGCAACCCTTTGAAGCAGTAGCCATTCCCGAAGCTGAGCTATTTTTAGGGCCGTGTAACGAGGTAGCTTACGTCGCAGCTGCGTCCGGGGCGAGACTAAAGAATACGGAGACAATCCATGACGATCGGCCGGTTTGCGAATTATCAGTCGCGATTTGCCGAGGTTAGGGAGAAACGTAAAGGACTGGCCAGTCAGAGTCGACATCGAGGAGGCGGGTCATACCACGTGACAACGAGGGAGTATTTAAGTCCCATCTTAAAACTCATTTGTATACTCTAGCCTTTAAATAGACCCCTTTGTAGACCAGTTGATCTGCCGTTTCTTTTCTTTTCTGCTCTGGCCCCCTCTCCCTTGTGGAGACGGGGGGGGGGGGCACAGTCCCGGTGGCTATGGATGAAGTGCTGGCTGTCCAGAGTCGGGACCCGGGGTGGACCGCTCGCCTGTGCATCTGTTCGGGACATCTCTGCACTGCTGACCTGTCTCCACTCGGGATGGTCTCCTGCTGGCCCCGCTATAGACTGGACTCTCACACTATTATGTTAGATCCACTATGGACTGGACTCTTACTATTATGTTAGATCCACTATGGACTGGACTCACACTATTATGTTAGATCCACTATGGACTGGACTCTCACTATTATGTTAGATCCACTATGGACTGGACTCTTCACTATTATGTTAGATCCACTATGGACTGGACTCTCACTATTATGTTAGATCCACTATGGACTGGACTCTCACTATTATGTTAGATCCACTATGGACTGGACTCTCACACTATTATGTTAGATCCACTATGGACTGGACTCTCACTATTATGTTAGATCCACTATGGACTGGACTCTCACTATTATGTTAGATCCACTATGGACTGGACTCTCACTATTATGTTAGATCCACTATGGACTGGACTCTCACACTATTATGTTAGATCCACTATGGACTGGACTCTCACACTATTATGTTAGATCCACTATGGACTGGACTCTCACTATTATGTTAGATCCACTATGGACTGGACTCTCACACTATTATGTTAGATCCACTATGGACTGGACTCTCACTATTATGTTAGATCCACTATGGACTGGACTCTCACTATTATGTTAGATCCACTATGGACTGGACTCTCACTGTTATGTTAGATCCACTATGGACTGGACTCTCACAATATTATGTTAGATCCACTATGGACTGGACTCTCACACTATTATGTTAGATCCACTATGGACTGGACTCTCACTATTATGTTAGATCCACTATGGACTGGACTTTCACAATATTATGTTAGATCCACTATGGACTGGACTTTCACACTATTATGTTAGATCCACTATGGACTGGACTCTCACACTATTATGTTAGATCCACTATGGACTGGACTCTCACACTATTATGTTAGATCCACTATGGACTGGACTTTCACACTATTATGTTAGATCCACTTGACGTCCATTGCACCGGTCTCCCCTAGAGGGAAGGGGGCGGGGGTCACACTGAGACAAAGAAGGAGTGGCATAAAACACGTCTTTCTGTGGCAGCGTCGGAGAAAGTTGTACATGCAAATAAGGAGAAGACCAAGTGTGCGATTCCTCCTCCTCTGTCTCCTTATGAGTAGGAAACAAGGAGAAGACCAAGTGTGTGACTCCTCCTCTTCTGTCTCAGGGTAAAAAAGAGACAATGAGAAGACCAAGTGTGTGACTCCTCCTCTTCTGTCTCCGGGTGAAAAGGAGACAAGAAGACCAAGTGTGCGACTCCTCCTCTGTCTCCTTATGAGTAGGAAACAAGGAGAAGACCAAGTGTGTGACTCCTCCTCTTCTGTCTCAGGGTAAAAAAGAGACAATGAGAAGACCAAGTGTGTGACTCCTCCTCTTCTGTCTCCGGGTGAAAAGGAGACAAGAAGACCAAGTGTGTGACTCCTCCTCTGTCTCTGGGTAAAAAAGAGACAAGGAGAAGACCAAATGTGCGACTCCTCCTCTTCTGTCTCCGGGTGAAAAGGAGACAAGGAGAAGACCAAGTGTGTGACTCCTCCTCTTCTGTCTCCAGGTAAAAAAGAGACAAGGAGAAGACCAAGTGTGTGACTCCTCCTCTTCTGTCTCCAGGTAAAAAAGAGACAAGGAGAAGACCAAGTGTGTGACTCCTCCTCTTCTGTCTCAGGGTAAAAAAGAGACAATGAGAAGACCAAGTGTGTGACTCCTCCTCTTCTGTCTCCGGGTGAAAAGGAGACAAGAAGACCAAGTGTGTGACTCCTCCTCTGTCTCTGGGTGAAAAAGAGACAATGAGAAGACCAAGTGTGCGACTCCTCCTCTTCTGTCTCCGGGTGAAAAGGAGACAAGGAGAAGACCAAGTGTGCGACTCCTCCTCTGTCTCCTTATGAGTAGGAAACAAGGAGAAGACCAAGTGTGTGACTCCTCCTCTTCTGTCTCAGGGTAAAAAAGAGACAATGAGAAGACCAAGTGTGCGACTCCGCCTCTTCTGTCTCCGGGTGAAAAGGAGACAAGGAGAAGACCAAGTGTGTGACTCCTCCTCTTGTGTCTCCGGGTGAAAAGGAGACAAGAAGACCAAGTGTGTGACCCCTCCTCTGTCTCTGGGTAAAAAAGAGACAAGGAGAAAACCAAGTGTGCGACTCCTCCTCTTCTGTCTCCGGGTGAAAAGGAGACAAGGAGAAGACCAAGTGTGTGACTCCTCCTCCTCTGTCTCCAGGTAAAAAAGAGACAAGGAAAAGACCAAGTGTGTGACTCCTCCTCTTCTTTCTCAGGGTAAAAAAGAGACAATGAGAAGACCAAGTGTGCGACTCCTCCTCTTCTGTCTCCGGGTGAAAAGGAGACAAGGCGAAGACCAAGTGTGTGACTCCTCCTCTTCTGTCTCCAGGTGAAAAAGAGACAAGGAGAAGACCAAGTGTGCAACTCCTCCTCTGTCTCCTTATGAGTAGGAAACAAGGAGAAGACCAAGTGTGTGACTCCTCCTCCTCTTCTGTCTCAGGGTAAAAAAGAGACAATGAGAAGAACAAGTGTGTGACTCCTCCTCTTCTGTCTCCAGGTGAAAAAGAGACAAGGAGAAGACCAAGTGTGTGACTCCTCCTCTTCTGTACCTGGGTGAAAAGGAGACAAGAAGACAAAGTGTGTGACTCCTCCTCTGTCTCTGGGTAAAAAAGAGACAAGGAGAAGACCAAGTGTGCGACTCCTCCTCATCTGTCTCATTGTGAGGAGGAAACAAGGAGAAGGCTAATTGTGGGACTCCTCCTCTGTCTCCAGGTGAAAAGAGACAAGGAGAAGACCAAGTGTGCGACTCCTCCTCCTCATCTGCCTCCAGGTAAAAAACAGACAAGCTGAAGACCAAGTGTGTGACTCCTCCTCTTCTGTACCTGGGTGAAAAGGAGACAAGAAGACCAAGTGTGTGACTCCTCCTCTGTCTCTGGGTAAAAAAGAGACAAGGAGAAGACCAAGTGTGCGACTCCTCCTCCTCATCTGTCTCCAGGTAAAAAACAGACAAGCTGAAGACCAAGTGTGTGACTCCTCCTCTTCTGTACCTGGGTGAAAAGGAGACAAGAAGACCAAGTGTGTGACTCCTCCTCTGTCTCTGGGTAAAAAAGAGACAAGGAGAAGACCAAGTGTGTGACTCCTCCTCATCTGTCTCATTGTGAGGAGGAAACAAGGAGAAGGCTAATTGTGGGACTCCTCCTCTGTCTCCAGGTGAAAAGAGACAAGGAGAAGACCAAGTGTGCGACTCCTCCTCATCATCTGTCTCCAGGTAAAAAACAGACAAGCTGAAGACCAAGTGTGTGACTCCTCCTCTTCTGTACCTGGGTGAAAAGGAGACAAGAAGACCAAGTGTGTGACTCCTCCTCTGTCTCTGGGTAAAAAAGAGACAAGGAGAAGACCAAGTGTGCGACTCCTCCTCCTCATCTGTCTCCAGGTAAAAAACAGACAAGCTGAAGACCAAGTGTGTGACTCCTCCTCTTCTGTACCTGGGTGAAAAGGAGACAAGAAGACCAAGTGTGTGACTCCTCCTCTGTCTCTGGGTAAAAAAGAGACAAGGAGAAGACCAAGTGTGCGACTCCTCCTCCTCATCTGTCTCCAGGTAAAAAACAGACAAGCAGAAGACCAAGTGTGCGACTCCTCCTCATCTGTCTCATTGTGAGGAGGAAACAAGGAGAAGGCTAATTGTGGGACTCCTCCTCTGTCTCCAGGTGAAAAGAGACAAGGAGAAGACCAAGTGTGTGACTCCTCCTCTTCTGTCTCTGGGTGAAAAGGAGACAAGGAGAAGACCAAGTGTGCGACTCCTCCTCTGTCTCCTTATGAGTAGGAAACAAGGAGAAGACCAAGTGTGTGACTCCTCCTCCTCTGTCTCCAGGTAAAAAAGAGACAAGGAGAAGACCAAGTTTGTGACTCCTCCTCTTCTGTCTCAGGGTAAAAAAGAGACAATGAGAAGCCCAAGTGTGTGACTCCTCTTCTTCTGTCTCCGGGTGAAAAGGAGACAAGAAGACCAAGTGTGTGACTACTCCTCTGTCTCAGGGTAAAAAAGAGACAATGAGAAGACCAAGTGTGCGACTCCGCCTCTTCTGTCTCAGGGTGAAAAGGAGACAAACAGAAGACCAAGTGTGTGACTCCTCCTCCTCTGTCTGCAGGTGAAAAAGAGACAAGGAAAAGACCAAGTGTGTGACTCCTCCTCCTCTGTCTCCAGGTGAAAATGAGACAAGGAGAAGACCAAGTGTGTGACTCCTCCTCTTCTGTCCCCAGGTGAAAAAGAGACAAGGAGAAGACCAAGTGTGTGACTCCTCCTCTGTCTCAAGTGCTGGTCATTAAAGAGGATATGTGAAATCATTACTTCTGTCGCTGTGAAGCCACTTTGGAGAAAAGATGAATCCTTGAGCTTTGGAGAGCCAACAGAAATGTTTTGTTCAGCCGACTTCATTCAATGAAGAAAATGAAGTGGTCCATGAAACAAAAGGCTGGTTTTCATTTGAACTCTTCAAGCGTGTCGATGTAGAAGATTTTGCCTCACAAAGAAACGTACAAAAGTCTTTTCAGCGGGGAAAATTAGCACGGACGTCTTTCAACGCCGAGCGAGCGAGAAAAGGCTGATTTAGTAGAAGAAATGTCATTTGCTGGTTAAAGCCAAGACTCGCTGGGAGAAGGACTTGTTCCTCGGGCGTCACAGAACATGAGGAGTGAACACATGAATTCATGTCCAAGATGAAGTCCACTTTAACAAGCAGGAACTCAGCACCAAACACTCCACATGTTGGATGCCTTCAAACGTGTCGACTGCTGCTCGCTACCCGAGTGTGACCTCCTCTGACCTGTATCGCATGTTTCACGCCACGGTTGTTCCCATACTGGCAAAGTACTCGTGGATCATACTAAACTGCCTCCATAAAATACAGCGTGTCGTCACGTCATGACATTGCTGGCTTTACGAGCAGAGGAGCATGTTCGGCAGCGCGCACACACAGAGTACTTACAAGCAGACACATTGTGTAGACAGAAAAGGGAGAATGGACGCATTTCGGATAAAGGTGAAGTTCGAACACTGAAACACCCTCAGGAAGAGGTGCTTTAAGGCATGGCTCAGTAGCAGCTAACGTCCCTCCACAGTGTTTTAGCTACTTCTCAATGGCATGGCGACAAATAAAGTGAGTGTCTTACAAGAATAGCTAAACAGGCGTCACTACCCGCCGTAGGAGGATACAATAGCTCACCGCTAACAGCGAGCTAGCGCTTCTCAATGTAAACAAATGGTTGGATCTACACTTGACATCCACTGTAATGATACCAAGTACAAGAGCGTATATGTTTTTTTACATGTGTTCTTGTATGTTTTCAAAAGTTTTTTGTTTTCCATGTTTTTTGTGTGATTTTTTTAAATGTTTTTTGTGTTTTCCATTTTTTTGTAGGATTTTTGCGAGTTTTGGGTGTATTTTCAGTTTTTATGTTTGTTCCATGTTTTATGTATGTTTTCCGTTTTTTTGTATGTTTTTACCATGTGTATGTATGTTTTTTTATATTTTTTTGTATGTTTCTTCCATGTTTTTTTGTATGTTTTTTTCTGTTTTTTGTATGTTATTCCATTTTTTAAATTGTTTTTGGATGTTTTTCCATGTTTTTTGTATGTTTTTAAAAGTTTTTTGTGGTTTTTGTAGGATTTTTGCGAGTTTTTTGTGTATTTTCTGTTTTTGATGTTTTTTCCATGTTTTATGTATGTTTTCCATGTTTTTTGTATGTTTTTACCATGTGTTTGTATGTTTTTTTATATTTTTTGTATGTTTCTTCCATGGTTTTTTGTATGTTTTTTTCTGTTTTTTGTATGTTATTCCATTTTTTAAATTGTTTTTGGATGTTTTTCCATGTTTTTTGTATGTTTTTAAAAGTTTTTTGTGGTTTTTGTATGTGATTTCCATATTTTTTGTAGGATTTTTGTGAGTTTTTTGTGTATTTTCTGTTTTTGATGTTTTTTCCATGTTTTATGTATGTTTTCCATGTTTTTTGGATGTTTTTACCATGTGTTTGTATGTTTTTGGTTTTTTTGTATGTTTTTTTCATGTTTTTTGTATGTTTTCCATGTTTTTTGGATGTTTTTACCATGTGTTTGTATGTTTTTTGTTTTTTTGTATGTGTTTCCATGTTTTTGTATGTTTTCTATGTTTTTTGTATATATTTTGTGCATGGTTTTTGTGTTTTTAATTTTTTTCCATATTTTTTTTAAATTAAAAAAAAAAAAATTCCAATTTTTTAAGTGTTTTTTGTAAGTTTGTTCAATGTTTTTTAATGTTTTTAAAAAGTTTTTTCCTTGATTTTTTAAATGTTTTTTTCCATCTATTTTGTATAATATTGCATTTTTTCTCTTTATTCTGTGTTTTTTGCATTTTTTTGTATGTTTTTCGATGTTTGTCTGTTTTTTGTATATATTTTGTGCATGATTTTTGTGTTTTTCATTTTTTTTCCATATTTTTTGCAATATTTTTGTATGTTTTTTCCATTATTTTGGTGAGTTTTTTGTGTATTATTGCATGTTTTTTCTTTTTATTTTATGCTTTTTGCATTTTTTTGTATATTTTTTACATGTTTTTGTATGTACCCTGATTTCCGTCCAATTGCAACTCAGATAGGCTCTAACGGTCCCCACGCCCCCCGAAACAGACAAGCGGTAGAAAATGCATGGCGAAGCCAAGCAACATTTACATGACTTACTACTCATTCACTTTGTTTGACGCTTGCTGAGGCAGCCTCATCTTTATTTATAAGCCTCTAATGACGATGTCTGGGCCTTCAAACGTGTATTTTTAAGACTGGAAACAGATTTTTAGGCATTAGCACATCAAATATGATCTTCTCAAGGCTTTTTTTCATGTCGACAGACACAAATCAGCATCGACTAAGTCCTTCCTCTAAAATAAAGTTTACTCCTATAATATTACAAGTGTGTATGATTCCTGCTGATATCGTATGGGTCATTATCAGTGTCGGACAGTATTGAAGGCTCCAATACGGGAATGATATCAGAGGTGAAAAAGTTTATTTTGAGAAGTTGACAACAAACAAATGTCACAAATGGGATGTCATGTTTCCTGGTGTTCATATTGCGCAATCCCGCATGCTGTTGTGATGGAATATTTCTGCAAAGTCAGCACATACTGCTGGCCCTGTGTCACCTGACACACCTGTGTCACATGATACAGGTGTGTCAGGTGAACTTGGGAATGAAACAGTGTGATCATATATTCATATTCCTATTGTCAACATGACAGGAAGGATGAAAATATTCTTATCAGCTGTCTCATTTTATCCTTTTTATTTGACCACAATTGACAAATGTTCATCTCAACAAAGGTGATTCACATATTTATGACATATAACTGTCTCACATATTTATGACATATAACTGTCTCACATATTTATGACCTATAACTGTCTCACATATTTATGACCTATAACTGTCTCCATGTTCATCATAACAACAGATTATATTGCACAAGTAGTGTGGCGCTAGGAAGCAAAAGGCTTTTAATAATAAAAATAATATATAGATAATAAATAAATGATATAATAATCGTAATAATGATAATAATAGTAATATTATTATTACTATCATTATTATTATTATGATATCATTTATTTATTATTTATATATTATTACTATTATTATTGTTATTACTAGTATTATTATTATTACTATTATTATTAGTATTATTATTACTAATAACAATACTAGTAATAATAATAATAATAATATATAAATCATATAATAGTAAATATAATAATAGTTATAATAATAATAGTAATAATATAAATACATGATATAATAATAGTAATAATGATAATAATATTATTATTACTATTATTATTATTAGTAGTAGTATTATTATTACTAATAACAATACTAGTAACAATAATAATAATACATAAATCATATAATAGTAAATATAATAATAGTTATAATAATAATAGTAATAATATAAATACATGATATAATAATAGTAATAATGATAATAATATTATTATTACTATTATTATTATTATATCATTTATTTATTATTTATATATGATGACTATTATTATTGTTATTACTAGTATTATTATTATTACTATTATTATTACTAATAATAATACTAGTAACAATAATAACAATACTAATAATAAATAAATCATATAATAGTAATGATAATAATTATAATAGTAATAATATAAATAAATGACATAATAGTACTAATGATAATAATAATAATAGTAATAGTATTATTACTATTATTATTATTACATCATGTATTTATTATTTACATATTATTACTATTATTATTGTTATTACTAGTATTATTATTACTAATAATACTAGTGACAATAATGATAATATATAAATAAATAAATCATATAATAGTAATGATAATAATTATAATAATAATAGTAATAATAATAACACTACTAGTAATAATAATAACAAAAATAATAATAACATTATTAATAATGATAATAGTAATAGTAATAATAGTAAATAAATGATAGATGGGTTATACTTGTAAAGCGCTTTTCTAACTTCAAGGTACTCAAAGAATAGTAATACTAGTAATAATAATAACACAAGTAATAATAATAATAGTAATGCTAGTAATAATAATAATAATAGTAATAGCAATAGTAATACTAGTAATAATAATAACAACAATAGTGTGTGGTGATGCAGCAACAGTGCCCTCTGCTGGCGACTTGCAGTAAGACACGTGTCCAAGTGTCATGTGCCAAATAATTGTGCCAGATGTTGCTGAGCTGGCAACAAATTGTCAAATTTAAATGTCCAATATTTGCTCCACTAGAAGATTATTTGGAACATTCTGACTTCAGGCTACATTTTTAGCTCTTAATTGTGTCAACAACACGTCAGCCAAACTTTACAAAACATTCACCAGGGGATTAGAAAAGTGTTTGGTCAGCAAATATTCCTCACTTGCTGCATGTTTTACTCTTTTTATTGACTAATCGCTTCCCCAAATATCTTTTTATGATAACTACACATTAATACTTGACATGATGCATCATCATTCTTACTGTGGTCTGATTGCAGCGTGTGTGTGTGTATACATGTATGTATGTATGTATATATATATATATATATATATATATATATATATATATATATATATATATATATATATATATATATATATATATATATTAGGGGTGTGGGAAAAAATCGATTCGAATTCCAATTGCGATTCTCACGTTGTGCGATTCAGAATTGATTCTCGTTTTTAAAAACTAGATTTTTTTTTTTTTATTATTATTTATTTATTTATTTTTTATTAATCAATCCAACAAAACAATACACAGCGATACCATAACAATGCAATCCAATTCCAAAAGCAAAGCCGAGCCAGCAACACTCAGAAATGCAATAAACAGAGCAATTGAGAGGAGACACAAACACCACACACAACAAAGCAACAAAAATGAATATTATCAACAACAGTATCAATATTAGTTACAATTTCAACATAGCAGTGATTAAAAATCCCTCATTGACATTATCATTAGACATTTATAAAAAAGAACAATAGTGTGACAGTGGCTTACACTTGCATCACATCTCATAAGCTTGACAACACACTGTGTCCAATATTCTCACAAAGATAAAATAAGTCATATTTTTGCTTCATTTAATAGTTAAAACAAATGTACATTATTGCAATCAGTTGATAAAACATTGTCCTTTATAATTATAAAAGCTTTTTACTCTGCTTGCATGTCAGCAGACTGGGGTAGATCCTGCTGAAATCCTATGTATTCAATGAATAGACAATCCTTTTCAATCGGGGAAATATCCTTTTTGAGTCGAGAATTGCGTTGAATCGAAAAAAATCGATTTTGAATCGAATCGTGACCCCAAGAATCGATATTGAATCGAATCGAAGATTCGCTGCGCTTGTTGAGGGATGACAGGTCTGGACGGTAAATAATAAACAGTTTCTCTTTCAAGCATAGGTTGCATCTTTTATTACCACTATTGTAAGGTGTGCTGGATGCAAGAATTTGCCATGTTATTGAATATTCAACATTATTGTCTTTGAGGTCCCAAATGTGTTTGCTGAGTTCTGTGGTATTCCGCAGGTTTTGGTTCCTGAAAGAAGCCTTGTGATTGTTCCATGTGGTTTTGAATTCTCCCTCGGTTAATCCTACATATGTGTCAGATGTGTTAATGTCCTTGCGTATTACCTTAGATTGGTAGACAACTGATGTTTGTAAGCACCCCCCGTTGAGAGGGCAATCAGGTTTCTTTCGACAGTTACAGCCTTTGTTGGTTTTGGAGTCGCTCTGTCCGGGGGCCGACGGCTCATTTGCAATTGTTTTGTTGTGGTTTGAGATGATTTGTCGTATATTGTTCATGCAGCTGTAGCTCAATTTAATGTTGTTCTTGTTGAATACTTTTCTTAGGGTGTTGTCTTTGGGAAAGTGTTTGTCAATCAGATTGAGGAATTTGTGTCCAATGTTAGTTGAGACGTTTTTGCTGTATGGGGGGTTGTACCAGATGATGTCGTTTCGTTTTCTGTTCTTTTTTGGCTGGTTTCCTGGCGTGGGTTCATAGGTGAGGGTGAAATTGTATCCGCTTTCATCAAGGGCTTTTTGGTACGGGGGGGTTGCTTGGTCAAATTCAGCTTTGCTAGATGACAGCATCGATAGCCTTTTATTAATTCCGGTAGGTATTCTTTTCGTGGTGGTGGGTGGGTGGTTGCTGTCATGGTGCACGTATTGGCGTGTTGTGTTGGGTTTCGTGAATGGTTGGTAGCTGTTATTTCTCAGGTTGAAAGTGACACCTAGTGTGTGTGTGACAATCATTGGTACTTTAACTTAACTTTAACTTTACACATACAAACTGTAGCACACAAAAAAAGCACAATTAATAAAAAAAACGTTATTATGGTCTTACCTTTACTTATAAATGAAGTCCATTCGCCGCTGTTGTGCTGATTAATGAACCCCCTGACGGGAGTGTTATATCAACTAAAGCCCTCACTTCAACTTTCCACGTGCAAGATTGAATCTATTTAAAAAAGTGTAACCGAGGGTTTATAAATGTGGCCTATACTGTATGAAACTACAAAATAACAAACACGGAGGCTCCAGTTTACACGAGGACCACTTTATTTACCTTCTTTCAAAAACCTCCGCTTCACTGTGTCATCACTTCCACTCTTAGCGCCTTCAAAATAAGAGCTCAAGGCATATACTGTATAACAGCGCATAACAGGAACTTAACATCACAAAGAGGAAAGCCCATGAAAATAGGTTACAAAAGTTATTTAATAAGAAGCCAAAAAGTGCAAAAACAATAATGTTTGTGTTGGAGGAGTTGTGAATTAGATACACCTGCAGTCTGCAGGTGTACCTAATGTTGTGGCCCTGCAGTCATTCACAACTCCTCCAACACCAACATTATTGTTTTTGCCCTTTTTGGCTTCTTGTGAAATAACTTTTTTAAATAGATTCAATCTTGCACGTGGAAAGTTTAAGTGTGGGCTTTAGTTGATATAACGATCCTACGGCGGGGGTGCAGGAGGCGAGCCTCAGCCAGTGCGTCTTTTGCAGCCGTTTTATGATCGCTCAGCACAAGAAATACGTTACACACATACAGTTGTTGACAAAATACACTGTACATTATATACCTCAGCTAACTAAACTATGGAAATGTATAATATAATTCATATAGCAATACAGTCTCACTGCACAGCAGGCCAGCAGTTAGCCGAGTCCATCCATGTTGAGGCACTGAGTGACGTGCCTCAACTGGCTGCTGTTCACCGCACCGTCTCTTCTCAGTATTTGAACGGCAAATGTGAAAATTCAGCGATTTTGAATAAAAATAATCTAAAACTGGTGAAGTTAAATGGAAAATAACTTTATAGTATAATCACTGGATACATATAACAATTTAATTAAATGTTTTTCTTTTTACATTTTTTTTCTTTCCATGATGGCAGGTGAGGCCATGAAGCACTTCTCTGATAAGTTGCAGTTGAAGACTTTTCAAGCAGGCCAACGTTTGAGTTGAATGTTGTTTGTCCTGTGGGAGCTTCTTCATGCCAGCAAGCTGCTGAGAGTTGGCGTTGGCCGCGTCCAATTTGACTGCTCCATTATGCTAATTGATCATCACTAATTGACCCTCGCTTTGCTCATCGGAGGAGCTGACCGGATGCTTCAGCTTTAACCCAGAAACGGGTCAAAAGTGACACATACAGTTGTTCTATGCCAAAGTTAATGCTAGTTGTTTGCCTCATGCCTGGACTACATAAGTCCTAGTTGTTTTATGCCACAGTTTGGTATTGGTTTCATGCCACAGTTCTGTGTTTGTTCTATGCCATAGTTAATGCTAGTTGTTTGCCTCATGCCTGGACTACGTAAGTCTTAGTTGTTTTATGCCACAGTTCCGTGTTTGTTCTATGCCATAGTTAATGCTAGTTGTTGTTTGCCTCATGCCTGGACTACGTAAGTCTTAGTTGTTCCATGCCACAGTTTGTTATTGGTTTCATGCCACAGTTTCGTGTTTGTGTCATGCAATGCCATAGTTTATGCTAGTTGTTTGCCTCATGCCTGGACTACATACGTCTTAGTTGTTTTATGCCACAGTTTGGTATTGGTTTCATGCCACAGTTCTGTGTTTGTTCTATGCCATAGTTAATGCTAGTTGTTTGCCTCATGCCTGGACTACGTAAGTCTTAGTTGTTTTATGCCACAGTTCCGTGTTTGTTCTATGCCATAGTTAATGCTAGTTGTTTGCCTCATGCCTGGACTATGTAAGTCTTAGTTGTTCCATGCCACAGTTTGTTATTGGTTTCATGCCACAGTTTCGTGTTTGTGTCATGCAATGCCATAGTTTATGCTAAGTGTTTACCTCATGCCTTGCCAAGTAAGTTGTGTTTGTTCTATGCCATTGTTAATGCTATTGGTTTCATGCCACAGTTTCGTGTTTGTTCTATGCCATAGTTAATGCTATTGGTTTCATGCCACAGTTTCGTGTTTGTTCTATGCCATAGTTAATGCTATTGGTTTCATGCCACAGTTTCATGTTTGTTCTATGCCATAGTTAATGCTATTGGTTTCATGCCACAGTTTCATGTTTGTTCTTTGCCATAGTTAATGCTAGTTGTTTGCCTCATGCCTGGACTACGTAAGTCTTAGTTGTTTCATGCCACAGTTTGTTATTGGTTTCATGCCATAGTTTGTTATTGGTTTCATGCCACAGTTTCGTGTTTGTGTCATGCAATGCCATAGTTTATGCTAAGTGTTTACCTCATGCCTTGCCAAGTAAGTTGTGTTTGTTCTATGCCATAGTTAATGCTATTGGTTTCATGCCACAGTTTCGTGTTTGTTCTATGCCATAGTTAATGCTATTGGTTTCATGCCACAGTTTCGTGTTTGTTCTTTGCCATATTTAATGCTATTGGTTTCATGCCACAGTTTCGTGTTTGTTCTTTGCCATATTTAATGCTATTGGTTTCATGCCACAGTTTCGTGTTTGTTCTATGCCATAGTTAATGCTATTGGTTTCATGCCACAGTTTCGTGTTTGTTCTATGCCATAGTTAATGCTATTGGTTTCATGCCACAGTTCTGTGTTTGTTCTATGCCATAGTTAATGCTAGTTGTTTGCCTCATGCCTGGACTACGTAAGTCTTAGTTGTTTCATGCCACAGTTTGTTATTGGTTTCATGCCACAGTTTCGTGTTTGTGTCATGCAATGCCATAGTTTATGCTAAGTGTTTACCTCATGCCTTGCCAAGTAAGTTGTGTTTGTTCTATGCCATAGTTAATGCTATTGGTTTCATGCCACAGTTTCATGTTTGTTCTATGCCATAGTTAATGCTATTGGTTTCATGCCACAGTTTCGTGTTTGTTCTATGCCAAAGTTAATGCTATTGGTTTCATGCCACGGTTTCGTGTTTGTTCTATGCCATAGTTAATGCTATTGGTTTCATGCCACAGTTTCGTGTTTGTTCTTTGCCATAGTTAATGCTAGTTGTTTGCCTCATGCCTGGACTACGTAAGTCTTAGTTGTTTAATGCCACAGTTTGGTATTGGTTTCATGCCACAGTTCCGTGTTTGTTCCATACCATAGTTAATGGTATTAGTTTCATGCCACAGTTTCGTGTTTGTTTTATGCCATAGTTAATGCTATTGGTTTCATGCCACAGTTTCTTGTTTGTTCTTTGCTATAGTTAATGCTATTGGTTTCATGCCACAGTTTCGTGTTTGTTCTATGCCATAGTTAATGCTTTTGGTTTCATGCCACAGTTTTGTGTTTGTTCTATGCCATAGTTAATGCTATTGGTTTCATGCCACAGTTCGGTGTTTGTTCTATGCCATACTTAATGCTAGTTGTTTGCCTCATGCCTGGACTACGTAAGTCTTAGTTGTTTTATGCCACAGTTTGGTATTGGTTTCATGCCACAGTTCCGTGTTTGTTCTATGCCATAGTTAATGCTATTGGTTTCATGCCACAGTTTCGTGTTTGTTCTTTTTATGCCACAGTTTGGTATTGGTTTCATGCCACAGTTTCGTGTTTGTTCTTTGCCATAGTTAATGCTAGTTGTTTGCCTCATGCTTGGACTACGTAAGTCTTAGTTGTTTCATGCCACAGTTTGGTATTAGTTTCATGCCACAGTTTCGTGTTTGTGTCATGCAATGCCATAGTTTATGCTACGTGTTTACCTCATGCCTCGCCAAGTAAGTTGTGTTTGTTCCATGCCATAGTCCATGCTAAGTGTTAGCTTCTATGTTTCCTGCGTTAAATTTTTTGTTCTTTAGCTTTCCGTGCAAACGGCACACTTTCCTTTTGTTTGGTTCCTGCCTTCTGTGATGTGTAGGATTAATTGAGGAATAAATCATGTTTTTATCTGCACACCTTGTCCGGAATAGTCCGTTTGCATCCCGGGGGAACAAACCTCGCAGTAAGCTGCGAAAACCTTGTTGTGAGCCGCCAGGTGAACGGCTGATTTTAGGACTTCCGGTGCTGACGTAAGACAAGCTACATGTGACCATAGGATGAAGAAATACACTACACTACTAAGACTATAGTGGACATTAGCAGTTAGCTTCTACAGCTGGGTTGCCTAAAGTGCGGCACAGGGGCCATCTGTGGTCCCTGATTTGTCATCGGCCATAAGCACTTTACAATAAACAAAAAATAGATATCTCATTTGCACCCCTGCTGGTCAAAATGAGGGTGGTCCCAAAAAGGAGGGATTTTTCACATTGACTGTGTGTCGCTTTTAAAAGTGCTCCCCCTCTGGCCAACATATGAAATAACAAGTGTGTGTAAGAAATTGAAATGCGCCCCCTTTGGCCAAAATGTATAAAAAAAAAATAAAAATGTATATAGAGACATACTGTAATAACTTGAAGTAAATAATGAAGATTAAAAACCAATTACAAACAACTAAAAATAAAAAAATAAAAATAAAAGAAGTCTTTTTCTCAAAATTTGTCAACTTTTTTTTATAAAATTGGGAACAATTTCTAATATTCTTTCTGTTTGTGTAATATTGCAATATTTTCTCGTAAAATGATTACTTTTTTATGTAAAATGATTACTTTTTAATGCAAAATGGTGACATTTGTCTTATAAAATTCAGATTTTTATTACAATATTACCATTTTTTTTTTGTTCTTGTAAAATAGTGATATTTTTTGAGTAGAATTATGACTTTTTAATAATAATAATTAATATTATAATATTGCCAAAATTGAAAGTTTTCTCATGAAATTGTGACTTTTGTCGAGTAAAATGACGACTCTTTTCATAAAATTGCCAGAATGTTAAGCTCTTCTTGTCAAATTGCGACCAGTATTGAGTAAAATTCCAACTTTTATCATAACATTGCACAAATGTTCAGTTTTTCCAAAATGTATGAAAGAAAATTACAATAAAATATGTATATAGAGACATACTGTAATATGTATACAATTCAATTACAAACAAAAAAAATGAAATAAAAATTAGTAACTGCCTTTATTAATTATAAATTGGAGAAATTTACTTCATACTGGGAAAATTGGGTCAACTATGTCACGCCCCATAAACCTGACTTTAATTTTTCGAATTAGTGATTGTACTGGAAAAAAAAAAGAAGGGATTACTCCCTATATGTGTATATGTATGTATGTATATATATATATATATATATATATATATATATATATATATATATATATATATATATATATACATATGTATGTGTGTGTGTGTGTATATATATATATATATATATATATATATATATATATATATATATATATACACATATGTATATATATATATATATATATATATATATATATATATGTATATATATATATATATATATATATATATATATATATATACACAGTATATGTATTTGTTTATATTTTATTTTATTTCTGATTATTATTATTATATTAATGTATTATTATTTATTTTCTTTTTTTATTGTTCATTTAATCGATGTATTTGTAGATATTACTTTGTTTTTTTTGTTGTGTCTTTCTTTTTTTTGGGTGGGGTGGTATGGGTGGGCTATAAACAAAAATATTTTGACATTTAGGGCAGACAATAGATATATGATTTATGTGAATATGATGTACCGTATTTTCCGCACCATAAGGCGCCCTGGGTTATAAGCCGCGCCTTCAATGAACGGCATATTTCAAAACTTTGTCCACCTATAAGCCGCCCCGTGTTGTAAGCCGCATCTAACTGCGCTAAAGGAATGTCAAAAAAACAGTCAGATAGGTCAGTCAAACTTTAATAATATATTAAAACCAGCGTGATGTGGGCGCGCATGGAGTCGTATATCAACATGGACGGAGCTGCGTGAAAAAAGCCACCCGGCCTCTTCGCGTAAACTTAAACTTACCTTAACCACTCGCTCATCTTTTCTTCATCCATCCCTTCGAGTTAGCTTTTATGATGACGCCGGCTGGAAAGGTCTCTTTTGGCAAGGTCTTCCTTTTGAATATCACCATGGGTGGAAGTTTCTGGCCATTAGCATGGCAAGCTAGAACCACAGTGAAGGATGACTTCTCATTCCCTGTGGTGCGAATATTCACCGTACGTGCTCCCGTTGTATCCACAGTGCGGTTCACAGGAATATCAGTTGCTGTGAAATAGTAATCCGTGTGCGGATGGAGAGATTGCGTCTTTTCATGAACCGGATCCCTGTCGCTTAGTAGGAGCCATTTTGTGGTCTTTACAGATGTAAACACACAAAGGAAATGAAACGTACGGTGATATCCGCGCGCTTTTTCTTCTTCTACGCGGGCGGGTGGTTGCTTACAGTAGAAGAAGAAGCGCTTCCTGTTCTATGGGGGCGGGTGCTTACCTTGGCGGTTGCTTGCGTAGAAGAAGAAGCGCTTCCTGTTCTACCGGGAAAAAAGATGGCGGCTGTTTACCGAAGTTGCGAGACCGAAACTTTATGAAAATGAATCTTAATATTAATCCATATATAAAGCGCACCGGGTTATAAGGCGCACTGTCAGCTTTTGAGAAAATTTGTGGTTTTTAGTTGCGCCTTATAGTGCGGAAAATACGGTAATGGATAGGAATGTCTGATGCTGGATGTCAATAAAAATAAAATGAAAAAAATTAATAAATTCTTAACTAAAATCTTACCTTTTTTATATTTGCATAGTATGTATATATTATTAATGTTGTAAACACAAATATTTATATATCTAGAAAGGCTGGTCCTAGAAAGGTGGGAATTATTCGGAGGTTTTATGAAGGTAGAAAATATAAGAATGTATGTGTGTGTGTGTGTGTGTGTGTGTGTGTGTGTGTGTGTGTCCACTAATGAATGTAAATGTCCTGCACCGGCTGGTCCTCACAACGTTGATTTGGACAGAAAGTGTGCTTGAATCCATTCAGCGGCTGCCTGACTAATTGCATTGATTGGTCACTCCTGGCACCTCCTAATCCAGGATTATGATGATGCATTAGCAGCTGCCGGCGACTGTTTACAAGACATTTATTAGCCGCTGTCAACATAACGAGACAAATTCCACCCCTGGCATGAATCACCTGATTGCCGGGAGCACAGCTGACGAGTGGAGGAGGCTGCTTTCCCATTTACTGGCCTTAGAGAGATGGGAATCCAACTCGCGCCCCAGGATTATAAATCAGGAGGAATTATTGGAGGTTAAGTGAGGAAAATGAAAAGTTGAGCGTGTAAAACCTGGTGAAATGTTGACGTGGATTCTGTCAATCATCACTAATGACAACGTTGTGTTGGTCCTGCAACACAAACTTGGTAATATTGTTAGTATTTATTTCACACATGATTGAAAAAAGGAGGGAAAGAAAACAACATTTTCACAGCTTTCGTAGCTAGTGGGTCCATGACGATGACTTCTGTTTTGTTTGGTCAGCCCTTTTACTGCCGTGTTGCAGACATAAATAAAACGTATTGTATTTTCAGCAATATCATGTTATAATGTTTTAGCTGCTGGATGATTTAAGACAGTGGTCCCCAACCTTTTGCTAACTGCGGACCGGTCAACGCTTGAAAATTTGTCCCACAGTCTGGGACTTATTTTTTTTTTTTTTTTTGCATGAAAAAATACAATCATGTGTGCTTACGGACTGTATCCCTGCAGACTGTATTGATATATATTGATATATAATGTAGGAACCACAATATTAATAACAGAAAGAAACAACCCTTTTGTGTGAATGAGTGTAAATGGGGGAGGGAGTTTTTTTTTTGTTTGGTTGGGTTTTTTTATGTTTTATTTCTTGTGGCATAGATTTGCCTTGCGCAGAGGACGCTTAAACAGTGCGCAATTGCACAGGCGCGCACCTTAGAGGGAGCGTTGCTCGCACGGCTGCGCTAGCATCACAGCGAACGTTAGCCATGCTGCTACCTCCCTGCTCGGGGAGGACGTGACAGTATGTGACGTATGACGTGACAGTATGTGACGTGTGTAAGAAGGTGTGCTCGCTGTCTGTAAGAGGGAGACACAGGAAAGAGTGAGAAGAGCCTGTCGTGTAATGCCAGCAGCTAAAAGCAACTGCGTGAGAATCCACAGACGTGTGGATGTGTTGAAGGTGTGCTGGAAAATGCGGAACGGAAATTAGGGAGCAGCAGAAAAGTGGAATGTATTATGTAAATCGGTGCGTTGGAAAACACGGACCGGAGTTTTTTTTTTAAACTGGATCTGGATCGGCATTTTCCCATGCCTTGCCGATACGCAATTTTTGGCAAATATCGGCAGCCGATCCGATCCAAATATCGGATCTGGACATCCCTACCTGGGAGTCTTGTTCACGAGTGAGGGAAGAGTGGATGGTGAGGTTGACAGGCGGATCGGTGCGGCGTCTTCAGTAATGCGGACGCTGTATCGATCCGTTGTGGTGAAGAAGGAGCTGAGCCGGAAGGCAAAGCTCTCAATTTACCGGTCGATCTACGTTCACATCCTCACCTATGGTCATGAGCTTTGGGTTATGACCGAAAGGACAAGATCACGGGTACTGAAATGAGTTTCCTCCGCCGGGGGGCGGGTCTCTCCCTTAGAGATAGGGTGAGAAGCTCTGTCATCCGGGGGGAGCTCAAAGTAAAGCCGCGGCTCCTCCACATGGAGAGGAGCCAGATGAGGTTGTTCGGGCATCTGCTCAGAATGCCACCTGAACGCCTCCCTAGGAAGGTGTTTCGGGCACGTCCGACCGGTAGGAGGCCACGTGGAAGACCCAGGACATTTTGGGAAGACTATGTCTCCCGGCTGGCCTGGGAACGCCTCGGGATCCCCCGGGAGAAGCTGGACCAAGTGGCTGGGGAGAGGAAAGTCTGGGCTTCCCTCCTTAGGCTGCTTCCCCCGCGACCCGACCTCGGATAAGTGGAAGAAAATGGATGGATGGATGGATTGTCAGAAGTGATGAGAGGCGATGTGAGGAGCGTCTGCTTGCCAGAAGACATTCCAAGTGGCCCTCGGAGCGTCTAATGTTACATCTTCACACCATCCATCCATCCATCTTCTTCCGCTTATCCGAGGGCAGCAGCTTAAGCAGGGAAGCCCAGACTTCCCTCTCCCCAGCCACTTCGTCCAGCTCCTCCAGGGGGATCCCGAGGCGTTCCCAGGCCAGCCGGGAGAGATAGTCTTCCCAGCGTGTCCTGGATCTTCCCCGTGGCCTCCTACCGGTCGGACGTGCCCGAAACACCTTCCTAGGGAGGCGTTCGGGTGGCATCCTGACCAGATGCCCGAACCACCTCATCTGGCTCCTCTCGATGTGGAGGAGCAGCGGCTTTACTTTGAGCTCCCCCCGAATGACAGAGCTTCTCACCCTATCTCTAAGGGAGAGCCCCGCCACCCGGCGGAGGAAACTCATTTCAGTACCCGTGATCTTGTCCTTTCGGTCATAACCCAAAGCTCATGACCATAGGTGAGGATGGGAACGTAGATCGACGGGTAAATCGAGAGCTTTTCCTTCCGGCTCAGCTCCTTCTTCACCACAACAGATCGATACAGCGTCCGCATTACTGAAGACGCCGCACCGATCCGCCTTTTGATCTCACGATCCACTCTTCCCCCACTCGTGAACAAGACTCCGAGGTACTTGAACTCCTCCACTTGGGGCAAGATCTCCTCCCCAACCCGGAGATGACACTCCACCCTTTTCCGGGAGAGAACCATGGACTCGGACTTGGAGGTGCTGATTCCCATCCCAGTCGCTTCACACTCGGCTTGCGAACCGATCCAGTGAGAGCTGAAGATCTTGGCCGGAGGAAGCCATCAGGACCACATCATCTGCAAATAGCAGAGACCTAATCCTGCAGCCACCAAACCAGATCCCCTCAACGCCCTGACTGCGCCTAGAAATTCTGTCCATAAAGGTTATGAACAGAATCGGTGACAAAGGGCAGCCTTGGCGGAGTCATCTTCACACCCACAGAGGAATATCATCAACACTCATTTTGTCTCAGACTAAACTCTTTTATTGTTTTTTTTTCTGATTTATGACTAAAGGTGAGGTCTGACATCACTTCTGGGTGCAACGTCTTGATATTGTCAGCATAAGACGAGCGGCACCGCAACATCACTTTGTCGCAGCAGAAGAGTGAATCTGAACGTTGGTGATGTATCACTCCCACAGATGGAAGGTCGTCCGTAACAGTTTGCAGAGAAGCATCATTATGACGACATGCATTTATAACCGCAGCATTTATAAACACAGCATTTATAACCGCAGCCTGCCTTGAAGCACAGGCAGGAGTCTTCACTTTTTATGCTGACGTGCCGGGGACTGGATTTTGAAAAGGAAGTGTGAGTGTGTCTGCTTTAGCGATAAGAAGCGCATGAGAGATATGACACAATGAAGCAGCACATCTGCCAGAACAAGCTGTTTCACGCCGCTCTCGTCGGCACTACACCACTCTGCTGGCCTGGATCAGCATGCAAATATTATCAACACCTTAACCAGAGGTGGGTACAGTACCGTATTTTCCGCACTATTAGCCGCACCTAAAAACCACAAATTTACTCAAAAGCTGACAGTGCGGCTTTTAACCCGGTGCGCTTTATATATGGATTAATATTACGATTCATTTTCATAAAGTTTCGATCTCGCAACTTCGGTAAACAGCCGCCATCTTTTTTCCCCGTAGAAGAGGAAGCGCTTCTTCTTCTACGCAAGCAACCGCCAAAGTAAGCACCCGCCCCCATAGAACAGGAAGCGCTTCTTCTTCTACTGTAAGCAACCACCCGCCCGCGTAGAAGAAGAAAAAGCGCGCGGATATACCGTACGTTTCATTTCCTTTGTGTGTTTACATCTGTAAAGACCACAAAATGGCTCCTACTAAGCGTCAGGGATCCGGTTCATGAAAAGACGCAATCTCTCCATCCGCACACGGATTACTATTTCACAGCAACTGATATTCCTGTGAACCGCACTGTGGATACAACGGGAGCACTTACGGTGAATATTCGCACCACAGGGAATGAGAAGTCATCCTTCACTGTGGTTCTAGCTTGCCATGCTAATGGCCAGAAACTTCCACCCATGGTGATATTCAAAAGGAAGACCTTGCCAAAAGAGACCTTTCCAGCCGGCGTCATCATAAAAGCTAACTCGAAGGGATGGATGAAGAAAAGATGAGCGAGTGGTTAAGGTAAGTTTAAGTTTACGCGAAGAGGCCGGGTGGCTTTTTTCACGCAGCTCTGTCCATGTTGATATACGTATGTTTGTGATTGCACATTTGCGTACATTTTGGGAGTGAACAGAGTTGTTAGAACGCTGGTTTTTAATATATTATTAAAGTTTGACTGACCTATCTGACTGTTTTTTTGACATTCCTTTAGCGCAGTTAGATGCGGCTTACAACACGGGGCGGCTTATAGGTGGACAAAGTTATGAAATATGCCGTTCATTGAAGGCGCGGCTTTTAACCCAGGGCGCCTTATGGTGCGGAAAATACGGTAGCCAGAAATTGTACTCAAGTAAGAGTACTGTTACTTTAGAGATTTATTACTCAAGTAAAAGTAAGGAGTAGTCACCCAAATATTTACTTGAGTAAAAGTAAAAAGTATGTTGTGAAAAAACTACTCAAGTACTGAGTAACTGATGAGTAACATACACACTCATATCATATATATATATATATATATATATATATATATATATATATATATATATATATATATATGTATGTGTGGGAAAAAAAATCACAAGACTATTTCATCTCTACAGGCCTGTTTCATGAGGGGGGGTACCCTCAATCGTCAGGAGATTTTAATGGGAGCATTCGCATACCATGGTTTATATAGGGCACAGAGTGGGTGGGTACAGGCTGGCGTAGGGGCGTGGTAATTGGCTCATGTGTTACCTAGGAGGTGTTTCCGTCTATGGCGGCATGTTGTTACAATTTCGCTGCGCTTGTTGAGGGATGACAGGTCTGGACGGTAAATAATAAACAGCTTCTCTTTCAAGCATAGGTGGCATCTTTTATTACCACTATTGTAAGGTGTGCTGGATGCAAGAATTTGCCATGTTATTGAATATTCAACATTATTGTCTTTGAGGTCCCAAATGTGTTTGCTGAGTTCTGTGGTATTTCGCAGGTTTTTGTTCCTGAAAGAAGCCTTGTGGTTGTTCCATCTGGTTTTGAATTCACCCTCGGTTAATCCTACATATGTGTCGGATGTGTTAATGTCCTTGCGTATTACCTTAGATTGGTAGACAACTGATGTTTGTAAGCACCCCCCGTTGAGGGGGCAATCAGGTTTCTTTCGACAGTTACATGCTTTGTTGGTTTTGGAGTCGCTCTGACTGGGGGTCGACGGCTCATTTGCAATTGTTTTGTTGTGGTTTGAGATGATTTGTCGTATATTGTTCATGCAGCTGTAGCTCAATTTAATGTTGTTCTTGTTGAATACTTTTCTTAGGTTGTTGTCTTTGGGAAAGTGTTTGTCAATCAGATTGAGGAATTTGTGTCCAATGTTCGTTGAGACGTTTTTGCTGTATGGGGGGTTGTACCAGATGATGTCGTTTCGTTTTCTGTTCTTTTTTGGCTGGTTTCCTGGCGTGGGTTCATAGGTGAGGGAGAAATTGTATCCGCTTTCATCAAGGGCTTTTTGGTACGGGGGGGTTGCTTGTGTATGTGTATATATATATATATATATATATATATATATATATATATATGTATATATATATATATACACACATATATACACATACATTGATATATACAGTATATCATTTATATTTATTTATTTTGCCGTTTTTGTTTACATGTTAAAGGTGTTTTAATGAATATACATGCATGTTTAACACATATAGATTCCTTTCTTTCATGAAGACAAGAATATAAGTTGGTGTATTACCTGATTCTGATGACTTGCGTTGATTGTAATCAGACCGTAGTGCTGATAGCGTCCACGTTTTCAAATGCAGGAGAAAAAAAGTTCCTCCTTTCTGTCTAATACCACATGAAAGTGGTTGGTTTTTGGCATCTTATTTGTCCAGCTTCCATATTCGTTTTCACACACTTTACAAGAAATACATTGGCGGCAAATTCCGTAGCTTGCTAGCTTGTTTGCGCTGGCTTTCGGAGACTCTTATTTTGAAAGCGCAGGCGCGATGGAGCGGCACTTTTATTGTGAAGACAGGAACTGTGCAGTCAGTCTTTAGGCTTGTGACGGGATGTACGGTTGAAATAAAAAAGTGTCTTTTTTCCTTCACACTTTTGATTGATTGATTGAAACTTTTATTAGTAGATTGCACAGTACAGTACATATTCCCTACAATTGACCACTAAATGGTAACACCCCAATAAGTTTTTCAACTTGTTTAAGTCAGGTCATGTGACCGCCTGGCTCTGTTTGATTGGTCCAACGTCACCAGTGACTGCATCTGATTGGTGGAACGAAGTGAAACGTCATCAGTAAGGCAGGCACTTTGAAGGTCTGTCTGACAGACCAAAACAAACAAAGCGTGCATTAACAGTTCGATAAAAATTAGTAGCGAGTAGCGAGCTGAATGTAGATAAAAGTAGCGGAGTAAAAGTAGCGTTTCTTCTCTATAAATAAACTCAAGTAAAAGTAAAAGTAAGTTGCATTAAAACTACTCTTAGAAGTACAATTTATCCCAAAAGTTACTCAAGTAGATGTAACGGAGTAAATGTAGCGCGTTACTACCCACCTCTGACCTTAACGCATGTCTTTAACACTGGTGTGTCTTCTCTGCTCATACTTGCCAACCCTCCCAGATTTTCCGGGAGACTCCCGAAATTCAGCGCCTCTCCCGAAAACCTCCCGGGACCAATTTTCTCCCGAAAATCTCCCGAAATTCAGGCGGAGCTGGAGGCCACGCCCCCTCCAGCTCCATGGCAGTTTCATTAACGTCCTCCCAGCGCGGTAACAACACACAACAACAGCAGTCAAGTTTTCGTCTACCGTAAAGCAGTTCGTCTGCCGTAAACAGCAATGTTGTGACACTCTTAAACAGGACAATACTGCCATCTACTGTACATGCATATGTGACCCACCCATAATGTGTCACATTTTTGTGTTGATTTATTTATTTTATTTTGTGGTTTGAATTCGTTTTTGGAGCTGTCATTACACATTTATCAGTATTCACATTGGTCAGTAGGGGGCAGTAGGGCGTTTCTTCCCAATTGAATGCAATCACCTGCAGACCGGAAGTGTCTTGTCATTCTGATGAGCGCGACCAGTCTGTGAACAATTGAAACGTCCTGTGTGCTTTTTCCTCCTCTATAACAGGTTAGTTTTGGTGAATCAACTCACTGAATAATATCCATGTGATCTTTATAAGTTTAAGTACACATTCTGATGGTGGAGCCTAACTCTAAAGTGTTTGTGAGTTGTAGTTTGTATTGGTGAATGAATCCAGTGCACAGCTGCAGTAATCAATACAAAAAGGCGACGTGAGTGCGCAATGTTTATATAGGAACTTCTGATCCTAATTCAGACTCCCAGATTAGAGCTCCTGTTTTCTTATTGATTTTATAATGTATATTTGTATAATGTGTGTGTTCTGAAATAGTGACAGAGAATAGAACAAGGATGGACAATTCAACCCTTAACGCAACAATGAGTAGATGAGTGTTATGTGTGTGTATATGTGTAAATAAATGAACACTGAAATTCAAGTATTTATTTTATATATATATATATATATATATATATATATATATATATATATATATATATATATATATATATATATATATATATATATATATATAATAAAATATATATATATATATATATAATAAAATATATATATATATATAATAAAATATATATATATATATATAGCTAGAATTCACTGAACGTCAAGTATTTCTTATATATATATATATATATATACATATATATATATATATATATATATATATATATATATATATATATATATATATATATATATATATATATGAAATACTTTACTTGGTGAATTCTAGCTGTAAATGTACTCCCCCCCTTTTAGCCACGCCCCCAACCACGCCCCCGTCCCACCCCGACCACGCCCACCCCCACCCCTCCCCCCACCTCCCGAAATCGGAGGTCTCAAGGTTGGCAAGTATGTGCTCCATAATATCATCAAAAGGTTCATAGAATCTGGAGAAATCACTGCGCGTAAAATTGAATGCCCGTGACCGTGGATCCCTCGGGCGATAATGCATCAAAAAGCCACATCAGTGTGTAAAGGATATCACCACATGGGCCCAGGAACACTTCAGAAAACCACTGTCAGTAACTACAGTTGGTCGCTACATCTGTAAGCGCGAGTTAAAACTCTACTACGCAAAGCCAAAGCCATTTATCAACAACACCCAGAAACGCGTGTAAACCACTTAACATCTGTGAAGACCAAGTCCTGCAAGCAGATGATATCACCTTCATGTCACCACAGCTGATCTGTCGTACCTCGACGAGGCACAATTACACCCACCGTACTACGCAAACAAGAGCATCAAGTTGCAACTACAGGCTGAAAGTGCATTTATTTTGCTACATGGAGAAGGTTGGACATCTGTAAGTAATCACACAGATCCCATTGTCATCTGAAAAGGTAAATACGTTAATTTGTTGAGGAAGAGTAAATGGTGCACTTTTAAGTTGTTTATGAGTGTGTTTACTACATTATCCATTAGTAGCTATACCTTGTGTGCAGTATTATTCTAAATCATTTTAAAAGTAGGCACTTATTTGCATTTTTATCCAAATATTGGGGTATTCTCTGAAACAAAATGGTATGTATACAAGCAAATAACCTGTGATTAATCATGAGTATTCACGGTTTTGATTAATCTGATTTATAAAATAGTCACTTTAAAAGCCCTAATTATTAATAAACAGTGTTTTCTCTTGGCATGGGCAAACATACACAAAAGTCTTGCAAAAATGAATAAAAAATGTTCTGCTATTGAAAACAGGTATTTATTTTGTGCTTAGAAATACATAAAAATGCTTAATAAATCATAAATGTGTGGACAGGAGAGAGGTTTGATAATAGTAATGGATTAGAATGACATAGCGCTTTTCTAAGGACTAGATACTCAAAGCACTCACAGAGAATTGAGAACTTGTCACGTTTTTGTTTGGCTAGGTTCTGTTTGGTTTCTGGACTCTTTTAGTTTCTGCTTACACTCCATTGTTTTGTCACCATGACTACCATTTGTTTCACGTTTGCACTCACGCACCTGTTGCCAATGATGTCACTATTATTTAAGCCTGTCACTTTCTGTTGGTCGGCCTGGCGACATTACCCTTGCTACCTCCGCGACCGATGCTACCCTTGAGATTCATGTTTAACATAGATCATGCTTCATGCCATGCCACAGTAAGTCTTTTGTTTTATGTCCATAGTTTTGGTCGGCCTGGCGACATTACCCTTGCTACCAATTTAATAACAATTTTACTGACAACAACTTTATTGACATAATTGACAACATTATTGACAACAGTGTTATAGACAACAATGTTTCTGACAACAATTTTACTGACAACAACTTTATTGACATAATTGACAACATTATTGACAACAGTGTTATAGACAACAATGTTTCTGACAACAATGTTATTGACAACAATTTAACTGACAACAACTTTATTGACATAATTGACAACATTATTGACAATAGTGTTATAGACAACAATGTTTCTGACAACAATTTTACTGACAACAACTTTATTGACATAATTGACAACATTATTGACAAAAGTGTCATAGACAACAATGTTTCTGACAACAATATTATTGACAACAATTTTACTGACAACTTTATTGACATAATTGACAACATTATTGACAAAAGTGTCATAGACAACAATCTTTCTGACAACAATGTTATTGACAACAATTTTACTGACAACAACTTTATTGACATAATTGACAACATTATTGACAACAGTGTTACAGACAACAATGTTTCTGACAACAACATTATTGACATAATTGACAACATTATTGACAAAAGTGTCATAGACAACAATCTTTCTGACAACAATGTTATTGACAACAATTTTACTGACAACAACTTTATTGACATAATTGACAACATTATTGACAACAGCATTATAGATAACAATGTTTCTGACAACAATTTTACTGACAACAACTTTATTGACATAATTGACAACATTATTGACAACAGTGTTATAGATAACAATGTTTCTGACAACAATGTTATTGACAACAATTTTACTGACAACAACTTTATTGACATAATTGACAACATTATTGACAAAAGTGTCATAGACAACAATGTTTCTGACAACAATATTATTCACAACAATTTTACTGACAACAACTTTATTGACATAATTGACAACATTATTGACAACAGTGTTATAGACAACAATGTTTCTGACAACAATATTATTGACAACAATTTTACTGACAACAACTTTATTGACATAATTGACAACATTATTGACAAAAGTGTCATAGACAACAATCTTTCTGACAACAATGTTATTGACAACAATTTTACTGACAACAACTTTATTGACATAATTGACAACATTATTGACAACAGTGTTATAGACAACAATGTTTCTGACAACATTATTGACAACAATTTTACTGACAACAACTTTATTGACATAATTGACAACATTATTGACAAAAGTGTCATAGACAACAATCTTTCTGACAACAATGTTATTGACAACAATTTTACTGACAACAACTTTATTGACATAATTGACAACATTATTGACAACAGCGTTATAGATAACAATGTTTCTGACAACAATTTTACTGACAACAACTTTATTGACATAATTGACAACATTATTGACAACAGTGTTATAGACAACAATGTTTCTGACAACAATGTTATTGACAACAATTTTACTGACAACAACTTTATTGACATAATTGACAACATTATTGACAACAGTGTTATAGACAACAATGTTTCTGACAACAATATTATTGACAACAATTTTACTGACAACAACTTTATTGACATAATTGACAACATTACTGACAAAAGTGTCATAGACAACAATCTTTCTGACAACAATGTTATTGACAACAATTTTACTGACAACTTTATTGACATAATTGACAACATTATTGACAACAGTGTTATGGACAACAATGTTTCTGACAACAACATTATTGACAACAATTTTACTGACAACAACTTTATTGACATAATTGACAACATTATTGACAAAAGTGTCATAGACAACAATCTTTCTGACAACAATGTTATTGACAACAATTTTACTGACAACAACTTTATTGACATAATTGACAACATTATTGACAACAGCGTTATAGATAACAATGTTTCTGACAACAATTTTACTGACAACAACTTTATTGACATAATTGACAACATTATTGACAACAGTGTTATAGATAACAATGTTTCTGACAACAATGTTATTGACAACAATTTTACTGACAACAACTTTATTGACATTATTGACAACAGTGTTATAGACAACAATGTTTCCGACAACAATATTATTGACAACAATTTTACTGACAACAACTTTATTGACATAATTGACAACATTATTGACAAAAGTGTCATAGACAACAATATTATTGACAACAATTTTACTGACAACAACTTTATTGACATAACTGACAACATTATTGACAACAGTGTCATGCCACAGTAAGTCTTTTGTTTTATGTCCATAGTTTTGGTCGGCCTGGCGACATTACCCTTGCTACCTCCGCGACCGATGCTACCCTTGAGATTCATGTTTAACATAGATCATGCTTCATGCCATGCCACAGTAAGTCTTTTGTTTTATGTCCATAGTTTTGGTCGGCCTGGCGACATTACCCTTGCTACCAATTTAATAACAATTTTACTGACAACAACTTTATTGACATAATTGACAACATTATTGACAACAGTGTTATAGACAACAATGTTTCTGACAACAATTTTACTGACAACAACTTTATTGACATAATTGACAACATTATTGACAACAGTGTTATAGACAACAATGTTTCTGACAACAATGTTATTGACAACAATTTAACTGACAACAACTTTATTGACATAATTGACAACATTATTGACAATAGTGTTATAGACAACAATGTTTCTGACAACAATTTTACTGACAACAACTTTATTGACATAATTGACAACATTATTGACAAAAGTGTCATAGACAACAATCTTTCTGACAACAATGTTATTGACAACAATTTTACTGACAACAACTTTATTGACATAATTGACAACATTATTGACAACAGTGTTATAGACAACAATGTTTCTGACAACAACATTATTGACAACAATTTTACTGACAACAACTTTATTGACATAATTGACAACATTATTGACAAAAGTGTCATAGACAACAATGTTTCTGACAACAATGTTATTGACAACAATTTTACTGACAACAACTTTATTGACATAATTGACAACATTATTGACAACAGCGTTATAGATAACAATGTTTCTGACAACAATTTTACTGACAACAACTTTATTGACATAATTGACAACATTATTGACAACAGTGTTATAGATAACAATGTTTCTGACAACAATGTTATTGACAACAATTTTACTGACAACAACTTTATTGACATAATTGACAACATTATTGACAACAGTGTTATAGACAACAATGTTTCAGACAACAATATTATTGACAACAATTTTACTGACAACAACTTTATTGACATAACTGACAACATTATTGACAACAGTGTCATGCCACAGTAAGTGTTTTGTTTTATGTCCATAGTTTTGGTCGGCCTGGCGACATTACCCTTGCTACCTCCGCGACCGATGCTACCCTTGAGATTCATGTTTAACATAGATCATGCTTCATGCCATGCCACAGTAAGTCTTTTGTTTTATGTCCATAGTTTTGGTCGGCCTGGCGACATTACCCATGCTACCTCCGCGACCGATGCTACCCTTGAGATTCATGTTTAACATAGATCATGCTTCATGCCATGCCACAGTAAGTCTTTTGTTTTATGTCCATAGTTTTGGTCGGCCTGGCGACATTACCCTTGCTACCTCCGCGAACGATGCTACCCTTGAGATTCATGTTTAACATAGATCATGCTTCATGCCATGCCACAGTAAGCCTTTTGTTTTATGTCCATAGTTTTGGTCGGCCTGGCGACATTACCCTTGCTACCTCCGCGACCGATGCTACCCTTGAGATTCATGTTTAACATAGATTATGCTTCATGCCATGCCACAGTAAGTCTTTTGTTTTATGTCCATAGTTTTTGCCTTTGAGCTAGTTTATTGTTTTCATAGCCAAGTTTGTTCTCCGCCTTGTGCGCACCTTTAGTTTGTACCTTTTGTTAGTGTTAAAATAAAATATGTATTTACCTTCACGCCATGTCCGCTCCAACTTTTATTGCATCTCGGGAAAACAAAACCCCCAAAGTCCTCGTCATGACAGAAGCCATTATTCATTCCCTTCACATTCAAAGTGAAGCAGAGATGAGGAGGAGGCGAGAAGAAAACAAACAGGTTTTTGTTTTTGTTTTGTGATCAAAACTAGCCAAGGTGTCAGCCTTTTTCTCACTCGCAGCAAATGTGTGTTATTGTAGTATCTGCTAGGCTACATAATAACATGTTTTGCCAGATTGCTGTAGTCTACATTCTTGGGGGCAGTTCTGCTAAACAGTGGTCCCTGATTGTGGGCAGGTAATAAAGTATGGCCATTAAGTGTGCTGTGCCCATGTGGGCTGGCACACATCCCGCGAGAGAAAGTCTGAGTACGTCCGTATAAGGTATGCAGAATGACCTTCAGATCCATTGTGAGCGGGCGTTCATGTTTTGGATAAGGACGAGCTAACGGTTAGTTATGTTATGGCCTAAACCAGATGCTTAGGGTGCACTCACATACACCAACATGCCTTTGCATGGCCATGATGGAGTCACCTTCTGGACCGCCACCCTAATGGACTGAGATGACGGAGCGGCTTGTCTGGCCGCCCCTGAGAGAGAGAGAGAGAGGTATCATTTGGCTCAAACCTCTCCAGGTGCTGCGGTGATGCCTGCTTGATCAATAAGGGAGTCTTTGTGCAACACACCCGGGCCACACCGCTGCCCAGGGGAGACGGTGGCTAGGCCGGAGCAACGACGTGATCCACATTGGTGAGTACTAAAGTGCTTGAAATAGTCAACTATTGTCAGCGAGGGTCTGATGAGATGCAAGCTCAGCAATAAAGGTTGGCAAAAACTTTTTGTTTTTAAGTCAACAGTTTTGTCGCTTTTCAACAGCTCTCATTTTCCCACCAGTCACACACTTCCAGCCTTCACCATAATAGTACCGCTTAAACACATCCAGTCCAACTGGCCTAGCACTGTTATTGACAACAATGTATCTGACAACAACATTATTGACAATGCTATTAACAACATTCATTGACAATGTATTTGACAACATTATTGACAACAACATTATTGACAACATTATTAACAACAACATTATTGACAACAACATTATTGACAATGCTATTAACAACATTCATTGACAATGTATTTGACAACATTATTGACGACATTATTGACAACAACATTATTGACAACATTATTAACAACAACATTATTGACAACAACATTATTGGCAATGCTATTAACAACATTCATTGACAATGTATTTGACAACATTATTGACAACAACATTATTGACAACATTATTAACAACATTATTGACAACAACATTATTGGCAATGCTATTAACAACATTAATTGACAATGTATTTGACAACATTATTGACGACATTATTGACAACAACATTATTGACAACATTATTAACAACAACATTATTGACAACAACATTATTGGCAACGCTATTAACAACATTCATTGACAATGTATTTGACAACATTATTGACGACATTATTGACAACAACATTATTGACAACATTATTAACAACAACATTATTGACAACAACATTATTGGCAATGCTATTAACAACATTCATTGACAATGTATTTGACAACATTATTGACGACATTATTGACAACAACATTATTGACAACATTATAAACAACATCATTATTGACAACAACATTATTGACAACATTATTGACAACAACATTATTGGCAATGCTATTAACAACATTCATTGACAATGTATTTGACAACATTATTGACGACATTATTGACAACAACATTATTGACAACATTATTAACAACAACATTATTGACAACAACATTATTGACAACATTATTAACAACAACATTATTGGCAATGCTATTAACAACATTCATTGACAATGTATTTGACAACATTATTGACGACATTATTGACAACAACATTATTGACAACATTATTAACAACAACATTATTGACAACAACATTATTGGCAATGCTATTAACAACATTCATTGACAATGTATTTGACAACATTATTGACGACATTATTGACAACAACATTATTGACAACATTATTAACAACAACATTATTGACAACAACATTATTGGCAATGCTATTAACAACATTCATTGACAATGTATTTGACAACATTATTGACGACATTATTGACAACAACATTATTGACAACATTATTAACAACAACATTATTGACAACAACATTATTGGCAATGCTATTAACAACATTCATTGACAATGTATTTGACAACATTATTGACGACATTATTGACAACAACATTATTGACAACATTATTAACAACAACATTATTGACAACGACATTTTTGACAACATTATTAACAACAACATTATTGACAACAACATTATTGGCAATGCTATTAACAACATTCATTGACAATGTATTTGACAACATTATTGACAACATTATTGACAACAACATTATTGACAACATTATTAACAACAACATTATTGACAACAACATTATTGGCAATGCTATTAACAACATTCATTGACAATGTATTTGACAACATTATTGACAACAACATTATTGACAACATTATTAACAACAACATTATTGACAACAACATTATTGGCAATGCTATTAACAACATTCATTGACAATGTATTTGACAACATTATTGACGACATTATTGACAACAACATTATTGACAACATTATTAACAACAACATTATTAACAACAACATTATTGGCAATGCTATTAACAACATTCATTGACAATGTATTTGACAACATTATTGACGACATTATTGACAACAACATTATTGACAACATTATTAACAACAACATTATTGACAACAACATTATTGACAACAACATTATTGACAACATTATTAACAACAACATTATTGACAACAACATTATTGACAACATTATTAACAACATTCATTGACAATGTATTTGACAACATTATTGACGACATTATTGACAACAACATTATTGACAACATTATTAACAACAACATTATTGACAACAACATTATTGGCAATGCTATTAACAACATTCATTGACAATGTATTTGACAACATTATTGACAACAACATTATTGACAACATTATTAACAACAACATTATTGACAACAACATTATTGGCAATGCTATTAACAACATTCATTGACAATGTATTTGACAACATTATTGACAACATTATTGACAACAACATTATTGACAACATTACTAACAACAACATTTTTGACAACAACATTATTGGCAATGCTATTAACAACATTCATTGACAACGTATTTGACAACATTATTGACAACAACATGATTGACAACAACATTATTGACATAATTTACAACATTATTAACAACAACGTTATTGAGATTATTGACAACAGTGTTATAGACAACAATGTATCTGACAACAATATTGTTGACAACAATTTTACTGACAACAACTTTATTTGACATAATTGACAACATTATTGACAACAGTGTTATAGACAACAATGTTTCTGACAACAATATTATTGACAACAATTTTACTGACAACAACTTTATTTGACATAATTGACAACATTATTGACAACAGTGTTATAGACAACAATGTTTCTGACAACAATATTATTGACAGCAATTTATAATTGACAACATTATTGACAACAGTGTTATAGACCAGTGGTCCCCAACCACCGGGCCACGGCCCCGGTACCAGTCCGTGGATCGATTGGTACCGGGCCGCACAAGAATTTTTTTTTTTTTAATTAAATCAACATAAAAAACACAAGACACACTTACAATTAGTTCACCTAC
The DNA here is from genome assembly GCF_033978685.3 of Nerophis lumbriciformis. Lineage (NCBI taxonomy): Eukaryota > Metazoa > Chordata > Actinopteri > Syngnathiformes > Syngnathidae > Nerophis > Nerophis lumbriciformis. The sequence goes on along the minus strand of NC_084561.2, from coordinate 44,967,761 downwards.
ATTATATATCAATATAGATCAATACAGTCTGCAGGGATACAGTCCCTAAGCACACATGATTGTATTTTTTTATGACAAAAAAATAAAATAAAAAAATAAACCCCCCCCCCCCCCCCCCCCCCCCCCCCCCCCCCCCCCCCCGGTCCGTGGGACAAAAAAGGTTCGGGACCACTGTTTTAGACAACTATGTTTCTGACAACAATATTATTGACAACAATTTTACTGACAACAACTTTATTGACATAATTGACAACATTATTGACAACAGTGTTATAGACAACAATGTTTCTGACAACAATGTTATTGACAACAATTTTACTGACAACAACTTTATTGACATAATTGACAACATTATTGACAAAAGTGCCATAGACAACAATGTTTCTGACAACAATGTTATTGACAACAATTTTACTGACAACAACTTTATTGACATAATTGACAACATTATTGACAAAAGTGTCATAGACAACAATGTTTCTGACAACAATTTTACTGACAACAACTTTATTGACATAATTGACAACATTATTGACAAACGTGTCATAGACAACAATGTTTCTGACAACAATGTTATTGACAACAATTTTACTGACAACAACTTTATTGACATAATTGACAACATTATTGACAACAGTGTTATAGACAACAATGTTTCTGACAACAATATTATTGACAACAATTTATAATGGACAACATTATTGACAACAGTGTTATAGACCAGTGGTCCCCAACCACCGGGCCACGGCCCGGTACCAGTCCGTGGATCGATTGGTACCGGGCCACACAATAATTTTTTATTAAATCAACATAAAAAACACAAGACACACTTACAATTAGTTCACTTACAGTATATATCAATATAGATCAATACAGTCTGCAGGGATACAGTCCGTAAGCACACATGATTGTATTTTTTTATGACAAAAAATAAAATTAAAAAATTAAAAAAACCACCCCCCGTGGGACAAATTTTCAGGCGTTGACCGGTCCGCGGTTCCAATAAGGTTGGGGACCACTGTTATAGACAACTATGTTTCTGACAACAATACTATTGACAACAATTTTACTGACAACAACTTTATTGACATAATTGACAACATTATTGACAAAAGTGTCATAGACAACAATGTTTCTGACAACAATGTTATTGACAACAATTTTACTGACAACAACTTTATTGACATCATTGACAACATTATTGACAACAGTGTTATAGACAACAATGTTTCTGACAACAACTTTATTGACATAATTGACAACATTATTGACAACAGTGTTATAGACAACAATGTTTCTGACAACAATGTTATTGACAGCAATTTTGCTGACAACAACTTTATTGACATAATTGACAACATTATTGACAAAAGTGTCATAGACAGCAATGTTTCTGACAACAATGTTATTGACAACAATTTTACTGACAACAACTTTATTGACATAATTGACAACATTATTGACAACAGTTTTATAGACAACAATGTTTCTGACAACAATTTTACTGACAACAACTTTATTGACATAATTGACAACATTATTGGCAACAGTGTTATAGACAACAATGTTTCTGACAACAATTTTACTGACAACAACTTTATTGACATAATTGACAACATTATTGGCAACAGTGTTATAGACAACAATGTTTCTGACAACAATTTTACTGACAACAACTTTATTGACATAATTGACAACATTATTGACAACAGTGTTATAGACAACAATGTTATTGACAACAATTTTACTGACAACAACTTTATTGACATAATTGACAACATTATTGACAACAGTGTTATAGACAACACAGTTCTTCACAACAATTTTACTGACAACAACTTTATTGACATAATTGACAACATTATTGACAAAAGTGTCATAGACAGCAATGTTTCTGACAACAATGTTATTGACAACAGTTTTACTGACAACAACTTTATTGACATAATTGACAACAGTTTTATAGACAACAATGTTTCTGACAACACTTTTACTGACAACAACTTTATTGACATAATTGACAACATTATTGACAACAGTGTTATAGATAACAATGTTTCTGACAACAATGTTATTGACAACAATTTTACTGACAACAACTTTATTGACATAATTGACAACATTATTGACAACAGTGTTATAGACAACAATGTTTCCGACAACAATGTTATTGACAACAATTTTACTGACAACAACTTTATTGACATAATTGACAACATTATTGACAACAGTGTTATAGACAACAATGTTTCTGACAACAATTTTACTGACAACAACTTTATTGACATAATTGACAACATTATTGACAACAGTGTTATAGACAACAATGTTTCCGACAACAATGTTATTGACAACAATTTTACTGACAACAACTTTATTGACATAATTGACAACATTTCTGACAACATTATTGGAATCATTGAAAATATTATTGGCAACATCCTTATCGACAACAATATTTCTGACAACAACATTGACAATAACGTTATTGACAATGTTATTAACAACAGTATTGACAACGTATTTGACAACATTATTGAAGCTGCCTTTTTAACCCAGAAGTTGTGAAAAGGATCAAATCTGAGTTCTCTCCAAAGTAATCCAGATATTATTTTGACAAACCAAACTAAGCATATTTAATATTGTTTTTTTGACGTGTGTCTTTTTTTCCCCCAATGCAAAGTACAAATTAGGTCATTAACCCAAGTGGTGTCTTCTCACAAGAGATTCCACAAGACGAGATGGATGTTTTGTTTCACCTTGTCAGAATTATGAGTGATGAAAGTCCAAAAGCCATTTCCTGTACAGAAAGCCTGAGACGTAGTGGGAGATCATCTCTGTGTCCTAATAAAGACGCTACACGCCTCATAAATCAACTTGGTGTCTTCATGCTTCGCCGTTCCAACAATGTGTGATTAAAAAGTCCTGTTCTATTCATCAAGAGTGCACTTCATTAAGTAGGACTCGCCGAGAGGACGCGTCTCACTTGGCTCCTGTCAAAAGGAGGACAAGATGAAAGGAGTGCAAATGGTGGCTTCTTTCTTGCTGTCAGCTGCTTTAAGTTCAAGTCTCTCTTCTGATGGACGTCCACCATCGTCCAGTCACAAGATCAACATCACTTCACTTTACTACACAAATGTTTGCTTCTAACAGTAAATATTGTTGTATTTACAGTATTGTCAACATGTTAACAACGTACACATTGTCTTTTCCTCCCTTGGTTCATTTCTCATTGCTAGGAGCGCTGGTTGTGCACACCTGTCACTGATCACGAGTCAGAGGGTTTTGTATAAGGCAGCCTCACCGTCCAGTCCTCGCCGGGCCATTACTAGCGTTGTGCTACTGTTTACGTTCCATGCTAGCTGTATGCTATTGTTGACGTTTCATATTTGCTTTGCTATGTTTCACATGCCGCATCCCAGAGGCACCACTTGTTGTAGTTTTGCTACTTAAAGAAGTCAATAACTCATAATAATGTTGTCAATAATGTTGTTATCAATATTGTTGTCGAATACGTTGTCAATACTGTTGCTAATAGCATTGTCAATTACGTTATTGTCACTAATGTTGTTGTCTATAACACTGTTGTCAATAATGTTGTCCATTATGTCAATAATGTTGTTGTCAATAATGTTGTCAAATACGTTGTCAATACTGTTGTTAATAACATTGTCAATTATATTATTGTCAATAATGTTGTTGTCAGAAACATTGTTGTCTACAACACTGTTGTCAATAATGTTGTTGTCAATAATGTTGTCAATAATGTTGTGAAATACGTTGTCAATACTGTTGCTAATAACATTGTCAATTATGTTATTGCCACTAACGTTGTTGTCTATAACACTGTTGTCAATAATGTTGTCAATTATGTCAATAATGTTGTTGTCAATAATGTTGTCAAATACGTTGTCAATACTGTTGTTAATAACATTGTCAATTATATTATTGTCAATAATGTTGTTGTCAGAAACATTGTTGTCTACAACACTGTTGTCAATAATGTTGTTGTCAATAATGTTGTTGTCAATAATGTTGTCAATAATGTTGTGAAATACGTTGTCAATACTGTTGCTAATATCATTGTCAATTATGTTATTGCCACTAACGTTGTTGTCTATAACACTGTTGTCAATAATGTTGTCAATTATGTCAAAAATAGTGTTGTCAATAATGTTGTCAATTATGTCAATAATAGTGTTGTCAATAATGTTGTTGTCAATAATGTTGTCAATTATGTAAATAATAGTGTTGTCAATAATGTTGTCAATTATGTCAATAATGTTGTCAAATACGTTGTCAATACTGTTGTTAAAAACATTGTCAATTATGTCATTGTCAATAATGTTGTTGTCAGAAACATTGTTGTTAATAACAGTGTTATCAATAATGTTGTTGTCAATAATGTTGTCAAATACGTTGTCAATACTGTCGTTAAAAACATTGTCAATTATGTCATTGTCAATAATGTTGTTGTCAGAAACATTGTTGTTAATAACAGTGTTGTCAAAAATGTTGTTGTCAATAATGTTGTGAAATAAATTGTCAATACTGTTGCTAATAACATTGTCAATTATTCTATTGTCACTAATGTTGTTGTCTATAACACAGTTGTCAATAATGTTGTTGTCAATAGTGTTGTTGTCAATAATGTTGTCAAATACGTTGTCAATACTGTTGTTAAAAACATTGTCAATTATGTCATCGTCAATAATGTTGTTGTCAGAAACATTGTTGTTAATAACAGTGTTGTCAAAAATGTTGTTGTCAATAATGTTGTGAAATAAATTGTCAATACTGTTGCTAATAACATTGTCAATTATTTTATTGTCACTAATGTTGTTGTCTATAACACTGTTGTCAATAATGTTGTTGTCAATAGTGTTGTTGTCAATAATGTTGTCAAATACGTTGTCAATACTGTTGTTAAAAACATTGTCAATTATGTCATTGTCAATAATGTTGTTGTCAGAAACATTGTTGTTAATAACAGTGTTGTCAATAATGTTGTTGTCAATAATGTTGTCAAATATGTTGTCAATACTGTTGTTAAACAAATTGTCAATTATGTCATTGTCAATAATGTTGTTGTCAGAAACATTGTTGTTAAGAACAGTGTTGTCAATAATGTTGTCAATAAAGTTGTCAATTACATTGCTGTCAATAATGTTGTTTTCAGAAACATTGTTGTCAATAGAATTGCTGTCAATAATGTTGTTTCAAGAAATAAAGTTTTTGTCAATAATGTTGTCAATAACAATGTTGTCTATAATGTTGTCGATAACATTTCTGTCACTAATGTTGTCGATAATGTTGTTGTCAATAACGTTGTTGTCAATAACGTTGTTATTAATAATGTTGTCAATAACAATGTTGTCAATAATGTTGTCGATAACATTTCTGTCACTAATGTTGTCAATAACAATGTTGTCAATAACGCTGTTTGTCAATAATGTTGTTGTCAATAACGATGTTGTCAATAACATTGTTGTTAATAATGTTGTCAATAACAATGTCGTCAATAATGTTGTCGATAACATTTGTGTCACTAATGTTGTCAATAACGTTGTTGTCAATAACGTTGTTGTCAATAACATTGTCGTCAATAACGTTGTTAATAATGTTGTCAATAACAATGTTGTCAATAATGTTGTCGATAACATTTCTGTCACTAATGTTTTCAATAATGTTGTTGTCAATAACACTGTTTGTCAATAATGTTGTTGTCAATAACGTTGTTGTTAATAATGTTGTCAATAATGTTGTCAATAACAATGTTGTCAATAATGTGGTCGATAACATTTCTGTCACTAATGTTGTTGTCAAAAACGTTGTTTGTCAATATTGTTGTTGTCAATAATGTTGTCAATAACAATGCTGTCAATAATGTTGTTTTCATAAACATTGTTGTCAATAACAATATTGTCAATAATGTTGTCAATTACACTTATGTCAATAATGTTGTCAATAATGTTGTTGTCAATAAAGTTGTCAATAACAATGTTGTCGATAACATTTATGTCACTAATGTTGTCAATAATGTTGTTAATAATGTTGTTTGTCAATAATGTTGTTGTCAATAACGTTGTTTTTAATAATCTTGTCAATAACAATGTTGTCAATAATGTTGTTGATAATATTTATGTCACTAATGTTGTCAATAATGTTGTTGTCAATAACGTTGTTTGTCAATAATGTTGTTGTCAATAACGTGGTTGTCAATAATGTTGTCAATAACAATGTTGTCAATAATGTTGTCGATAACATTTCTGTCACTAATGTTGTCAATAACAATGTTGTCAATAATGTTGTCGATAACATTTCTGTCACTCATGTTGTCAATAATGTTGTTGTCAATAACGTTGTTTGTCAATAACGTGGTTGTTAATAATGTTGTCAATAACAATGTTGTCAATAACATTTCTGTCACTAATGTTGTCAATAACAATGTTGTCAATAATGTTGTCGATAACATTTCTGTCACTAATGTTGTCAATAATGTTGTTGTCAATAACGTTGTTTGTCAATAATGTTGTCAATAACAATGTTGTCAATAACATTTCTGTCACTAATGTTGTCAATAACAATGTTGTCGATAACATTTCTGTCACTAATGTTGTCAATAATGTTGTTGTCAATAACGTTGTTTGTCAATAATGTTGTCAATAACAATGTTGTCAATAATGTTGTCGATAACATTTCTGTCACTAATGTTGTCAATAACAATGTTGTCAATAATGTTGTCGATAACATTTCTGTCACTAATGCTGTCAATAATGTTGTTGTCAATAACGTTGTTTGTCAATAACGTGGTTGTTAATAATGTTGTCAATAACAATGTTGTCAATAATGTTGTTGTCAATAACGTTGTTTGTCAATAACGTGGTTGTTAATAATGTTGTCAATAACAATGTTGTCAATAATGTTGTTGTCAATAACGTTGTTCGTCAATAGCGTGGTTGTTAATAATGTTGTCAATAACAATGTTGTCGATAACATTTCTGTCACTAATGTTGTCAATAATGTTGTTGTCAATAACGTTGTTTGTCAATAATGTTGTCAATGACCTCTACAATGAGATAAACTCTCCTGGCCATCCAAAGAAGTCCAGACCACATGACAATGTGACGACCAATCGGTCTTTTTAGAAAGAAATAGAAGTGGAGAGTTGTAGACAACTTTATTGTGAGTCAGTTGAACACACACCACTAAATATTCCAATAGAAACATATTTGACTCAAATTCATAAACATTGAAAATAGGTCCTTTTTAAATGCCTTCAATAATTCAGACAAATGGAAACCCCACCCAACGTCCTTCAATTGCAACATATTCAGAGCCTGATGTACTAAAAGCTGTGTGTGTGTGTGTGTGTGTGTGTGTGTGTGTGTGTGTGTGTGTGTGTGTGTGTGTGTGTGTGTGTGTGTGTGTGTGTGTGTGTGTGTGTGTGTGTGTGTGTGTGTGTGTGGCTCTTAGTAGATCAGCGTCTAAGTTGAATGCAAACTTTAGGTTGTTGAGTAATAAAAAGATGAAGAGATAATATAGAGCGCATACGACTTGCAACACGCCGATTTATTTCATTTGGGACTTTGTGCGACTGCAGTCAGCAGCCGTCTGGAACCACACCTCCTCCACCCGCTCCTTTCCCAGATCCAAAAGTTGCTGCAGAATCAGACCGTCGTTCTTGGCCGAGTCCACGAAATATTCCTGGTTCTCGGGCTGCACCGTCAGAATCTGCATGCACAGCACCACCGACTGGCAGAAGCGGGACAGAACCAACCAAAAGAGACAATCCCTCTCCGCCTGGTTCAGAGGAAGGACACTTTCCCAGCCTGCCAGGATGGCTCCGCCCACCTCCATGGGGTTTGGGCGCGCCAGCATGGCGTGCATGATGCTGATGGCGAGCTCGTGCACAAAGTACCCCAGGCTCATGTCCCCGAAATCAATGATACCCGACAGCTTGTAGGCGTGGCTCTCGTCCGCTTCAACCAGCATGTTCAGATGCGTCAAGTCGCCGTGTATCACACCTGTGGAGACACAAATGTATCACACCTGTGGAGACAAAAATGTATCACACCTGTGGAGACACAAAGGTATCACACCTGTGGAGACAAAAATGTATCACACCTGTGGAGACACAAAGGTATCACACCTGTGGAGACAAAAATGTATCACACCTGTGGAGACAAGAATAAGTTGTGGTGTATCACACCTGTAGAGACAAAAATAATAATTGTCAAAACGTCAGGATTTTTTCTAAGTATCACTTAGAAAAAATCCAGATTCTTTTGACACTTAGAAAAAATCCAGATTTGTTTGACACTTAGAAAAAATCCCGACTTTTTGACACTTAAAAAAATTCCGACTTTTTGACAAACAATTTCCGACTTTTTGACACTTGGAAAAAATCCCGATTTTTTGACACTTGGAAAAAAATCGTGACTCTTTGACACTTAGGAAAAATTCCAACTTTTTGACAAAAAAATGTCCGACTTTTTGACACTTGGGAAAAAATCCAGACTTTTTGACAAAAATATTTCCGTCTTTTTGACCCAAACATTTCTGACTTTTTGACACTGTGAAAAAAATCCAGATTTTTTGACAAAAATTTTTTTTTCCAATTTATTGACATTTCGACACTAAGAAAAAATCCGGACCTTTTGACAATTACAAAAAATCCAAATTTTTTGACACTTAGAAATAATCCCGATTTTTTTGACATTTAGAAAAAATCCCAACTTTTTGACATTTAGAAAAAATCCTGACTTTGACATTTACAAAAAATCCCGACATTTTGACCAAAAAAAAAATCCAGATTTTTTTGGACAAAAAAATCTTGACTTTTTGACAAAAAAAATTCTGACTTTTTCACACTTAGAAAAAAATCTGGATTTTTGAAATTTACAAAAATATCCGGACTTTTTGAAATTTAGAAAAATCCAGACTTTTTACAAACTATTTCTGACTTTTTGACACTTACAAAAAATCCTGATTTTTTGACCAAAATTTTTTTTGACTTTTTGACACTTAGAAAGTATCCGGATTTTTTGACACTTGGAAAAAAATCTGAACTTTTTGACCCAAAAAATTCCGCCTTTTTGACACTTAGAAAAAAATCTCAACTTTTTGACACTTAAAAAAAGTCCCAACTTTTTGACGCTTGGAAAAAATCCTGATTTTTTTTAAACTTACAAAAAATCCTGATTTTTTTTGAAACTTACAAAAAATCCTGACATTTTGACAAAAAACCCCAGATTTTTTGAAAAAAAAATCCAGATTTTTTGAAGAAAAAAAATACTGATTTTTTTACAAAAAAATCCCGATTTTTTGACAAAAAAAATTCAGATTTTTTGACACTTACAAAAAGTCCTGACTTTTTGAAAGTTAAAAAAATCCAGACTTTTTGACACTTAGAAAAAATCCAGACTTTTTGACACTTTGAAAAAATCCAGATTTTTTGACCAAAGATTTCTGACTTGTTGACACTTAAATTGCTGTGTATCACACCTGTGGAGACAAAAATGTATCACACCTGTGGAGACAAAAATGTATCACACCTGTGGAGACACAAATGTATCACACCTGTGGAGACACAAATGTATCACACCTGTGGAGACACAAATGTATCACACCTGTGGAGACAAAAATGTATCACACCTGTGGAGACACAAATGTATCACACCTGTGGAGACACAAATGTATCACACCTGTGGAGACACAAATGTATCACACCTGTGGAGACACAAATGTATCACACCTGTGGAGACACAAATGTATCACACCTGTGGAGACAAAAATGCATCACACCTGTGGAAACACAAATGTATCACACCTGTGGAGACAAGAATAAGTTGTGGTGTATCACACCTGTGGAGACAAAAATAATAATTGTCAAAAAGTCAGGATTTTTTCTAAGTGTCACTTAGAAAAAAATCCAGATTTTTTTGACACTTGGAAAAAATCCAGATTTTTTTGACACTTAGAAAAAAATCCTGACTTTTTGACACTTACAAAAAATTCAGACTTTTTGACAAACAATTTCCGACTTTTTGACACTTGGAAAAAATCCCGATTTTTTGACACTTGGAAAAAATTCCTGACTTTTTGACACTTGGGAAAAATTCAGACTTTTTCACAAACAATTTCTGACTTTTTGACACTTAAAAAACTTTTTGACAAAAAAATGTCCGACTTTTTGACACTTGGGAAAAAAACAAGACTTTTTGACAAAAATATTTCCGTCTTTTTGACCCAAACATTTCTAACTTTTTGACACTGTGAAAAAAATCCAGATTTTTTGACAAAAAAAAATTCCAATTTATTAACATTTAGAAAAAATCCAGACTTTTCGACACTAAGAAAAAATCCGGACCTTTTGACAATTACAAAAAATCCGGACCTTTTGACAATTACAAAAAATGCCAATTTTTTGACACTTATAAATAATCCCGATTTTTTGACATTTGGAAAAAATCCCAACTTTTTGACATTTAGAAAAAATCCTGACTTTGACATTGACAAAAAATCCCGACATTTTGACCAAAAAAATCCCGATTTTTTTTGGACAAAAAAATCTTGACTTTTTGACAAAAAAAATTCTGACTTTTTCACACTTACAAAAAAATCTGGATTTTTTAAAATTTACAAAAATATCCGGACTTTTTGAAATTTAGAAAAATCCAGACATTTTACAAACTATTTCTGACTTTTTCACACTTACAAAAAATCCCGATTTTTTGACCCAAAAAAATTGTGACTTTTTGACACTTAGAAAGAATCCGGATTTTTTGACACTTGGAAAAAAATCTGAACTTTTTGACCAAAAAAATTCCGCCTTTTTGACACTTAGAAAAAAATCCCAACTTTTTGACACTTAGAAAAAGTCCCAACTTTTTGACGCTTAGAAAAAATCCTGACCTTTTGACACTTAGAAAAATCACAACTTTTTGACACTTAGAAAAAATCCTGATTTTTTTGACACTTAGAAAAAATCCTGATTTTTTTGACACTTACAAAAAATCCTGATTTTTTTTAAACTTACAAAAAATCCTGATTTTTTTTAAACTTACAAAAAATCCTGACATTTTGACAAAAAAAACCAGATTTTTTGAAAAAAAAATCCTGATTTTTTTGAAAAAAAAAATCCTGATTTTTTGACAAAAAAAATTCAGATTTTTTTGACACTTAGAAAAAGTCCTGACTTTGACATTGACAAAAAATCCCGACATTTTGACCAAAAAAATCCCGACATTTTGGACAAAAAAATCTTGACTTTTTGACAAAAAAAATTCTGACTTTTTCACACTTAGAAAAAATCTGGATTTTTGAAATTTACAAAAATATCCGGACTTTTTGAAATTTAGAAAAATCCAGACATTTTACAAACTATTTCTGACTTTTTGACACTTACAAAAAATTCCGACTTTTTGACCAAAAAAAATTGTGACTTTTTGACACTTAGAAAAAATCTGGATTTTTTGACACTTGGAAAAAAATCTGAACTTTTTGACCAAAAAAATTCCGCCTTTTTGACACTTAGAAAAAAATCCCAACTTTTTGACACTTAAAAAAAGTCCCAACTTTTTGACACTTGGAAAAAATCCAGATTTTTTTGAAACTTACAAAAAATCCTGATTTTTTTTAAACTTACAAAAAATCCTGACATTTTGACAAAAAAAAACAGATCTTTTGAAAAAAAAAATCCAGATTTGTTTGACACTTAGAAAAAATCCTGACTTTTTGACACTTACAAAAAATTCTGACTTTTTGACAAACAATTTCCGACTTTTTGACACTTGGAAAAAATCCCGATTTTTTGACACTTGGAAAAGAATCCTGACTTTTTGACACTTGGGAAAATTCCGACTTTTTCACAAACAATTTCTGACTTTCTGACACTTAGAAAAAATCCCAACTTTTTGACAAAAAAATGTCCGACTTTTTGACACTTGGGAAAAAATCCAGACTTTTTGACAAAAATATTTCCGTCTTTTTGACCCAAACATTTCTGACTTTTTGACACTATGACAAAAAAAATTTCCAATTTATTAACATTTAGAAAAAATCCAGACTTTTCGACACTAAGAAAAAATCCGGACATTTTGACAATTACAAAAAATCCAAATTTTTTGACACTTAGAAATAACCCCGATTTTTTGACATTTAGAAAAAATCCCTACTTTTTGACATTTAGAAATAATCCTGACTTTGACATTGACAAAAAATCCCGACATTTTGACCAAAAAAATCCCGATTTTTTGGACAAAAAAATCTTGACTTTTTGACAAAAAAAATTCTGACTTTTTCACACTTACAAAAAATCTGGATTTTTTTGAAATTTACAAAAATATCCGGACTTTTTGAAATTTTGAAAAATCCAGACATTTTACAAACTATTTCTGACTTTTTGACACTTACAAAAAATCCCGATTTTTTGACCAAAAAAAATTGTGACTTTTTGACACTTAGAAAGAATCCGGATTTTTTGACACTTGGAAAAAAATCTGAACTTTTTGACCCAAAAAATTCCGCCTTTTTGACACTTAGAAAAAAAGCCCAACTTTTTGACACTTAAAAAAAGTCCCAACTTTTTGACGTTTGGAAAAAATCCTGATTTTTTTGAAACTTACAAAAAATCCTGATTTTTTTTTAAACTTACAAAAAATCCTGACATTTTGACAAAAAAAAACAGATTTTTTGAAAAAAAAAATCCAGATTTGTTTGACACTTAGAAAAAATCCTGACTTTTTGACACTTACAAAAAATTCCGACTTTTTGACAAACAATTTCCGACTTTTTGACACTTGGAAAAAATCCCGATTTTTTGACACTTGGAAAAGAATCCTGACTTTTTGACACTTAGGAAAATTCCGACTTTTTCACAAACAATTTCTGACTTTCTGACACTTAGAAAAAATCCCAACTTTTTGACAAAAAAATGTCCGACTTTTTGACACTTGGGAAAAAAACAAGACTTTTTGACAAAGATATTTCCGTCTTTTTGACCCAAACATTTCTAACTTTTTGACACTGTGAAAAAAATCCAGATTTTTTGACCAAAAAAAATTCCAATTTATTAACATTTAGAAAAAATCCAGACTTTTCGACACAAAGAAAAAATCCGGACATTTTGACAATTACAAAAAATCCAAATTTTTTGACACTTAGAAATAATCCTGATTTTTTTGACATTTAGAAAAAATCCCAACTTTTTGACATTTAGAAAAAATCCTGACTTTGACATTTACAAAAAATCCCGACATTTTGACCAAAAAAAATCCAAATTTTTTGGACAAAAAAATCTTGACTTTTTGACAAAAAAAATTCTGACTTTTTCACACTTAGAAAAAATCTGGATTTTTGAAATTTACAAAAATATCCGGACTTTTTGAAATTTAGAAAAATCCAGACTTTTTACAAACTATTTCTGACTTTTTGACACTTACAAAAAATCCTGATTTTTTGACCAAGACATTTTTTGACTTTTTGACACTTAGAAAGAATCCGGATTTTTTGACACTTGGAAAAAAATCTGAACTTTTTGACCCAAAAAATTCCGCCTTTTTGACACTTAGAAAAAAATCCCAACTTTTTGACACTTAAAAAAAGTCCCAACTTTTTGACGCTTGGAAAAAATCCTGATTTTTTGGAAACTTACAAAAAATCCTGATTTTTTTGAAACTTACAAAAAATCCTGACATTTTGACAAAAAACCCCAGATTTTTTGAAAAAAAAATCCAGATTTTTTGAAGAAAAAAAATACTGATTTTTTTACAAAAAAAATCCCGATTTTTTTGACAAAAAAAATTCAGATTTTTTGACACTTACAAAAAGTCCTGACTTTTTGAAAGTTAAAAAAATCCAGACTTTTTGACACTTAGAAAAAATCCAGACTTTTTGACACTTTGAAAAAATCCAGATTTTTTGACCAAAGATTTCTGACTTGTTGACACTTAAATTGCTGTGTATCACACCTGTGGAGACAAAAATGTATCACACCTGTGGAGACAAAAATGTATCACACCTGTGGAGACACAAATGTATCACACCTGTGGAGACACAAATGTATCACACCTGTGGAGACACAAATGTATCACACCTGTGGAGACACAAATGTATCACACCTGTGGAGACAAAAATGTATCACACCTGTGGAGACACAAATGTATCACACCTGTGGAGACAAAAATGTATCACACCTGTGGAGACACAAATGTATCACACCTGTGGAGACACAAATGTATCGCACCTGTGGAGACAAAAATGTATCACACCTGTGGAGACACAAATGTATCACACCTGTGGAGACACAAAGGTATCACACCTGTGGAGACACAAATGTATCACACCTGTGGAGACAAAAATGTATCACACCTGTGGAGACAAGAATAAGTTGTGGTGTATCACACCTGTAGAGACAAAAATAATAATTGTCAAAACGTCAGGATTTTTTCTAAGTGTCACTTCGAAAAAAATCCAGATTTTTTTTGACACTTGGAAAAAAATCCAGATTTTTTTGACACTTGGAAAAAAATCCTGACTTTTTGACACTTACAAAAAATTCCGACTTTTTGACAAACAATTTCCGACTTTTTGACACTTGGAAAAAATCCCGATTTTTTGACACTTGGAAAAAAATCCTGACTTTTTGACACTTACAAAAAATTCCGACTTTTTGACAAACAATTTCCGACTTTTTGACACTTGGAAAAAATCCCGATTTTTTGACACTTGGAAAAGAATCCTGACTTTTTGACACTTAGGAAAATTCCGACTTTTTCACAAACAATTTCTGACTTTCTGACACTTAGAAAAAATCCCAACTTTTTGACAAAAAAATGTCCGACTTTTTGACACTTGGGAAAAAAACAAGACTTTTTGACAAAAATATTTCCGTCTTTTTGACCCAAACATTTCTAACTTTTTGACACTGTGAAAAAAATCCAGATTTTTTGACAAAAAAAAATTCCAATTTATTAACATTTAGAAAAAATCCAGACTTTTCGACACAAAGAAAAAATCCGGACATTTTGACAATTACAAAAAATCCAAATTTTTTGACACTTAGAAATAATCCTGATTTTTTTGACATTTAGAAAAAATCCCAACTTTTTGACATTTAGAAAAAATCCTGACTTTGACATTTACAAAAAATCCCGACATTTTGACCAAAAAAAATCCAAATTTTTTGGACAAAAAAATCTTGACTTTTTGACAAAAAAAATTCTGACTTTTTCACACTTAGAAAAAATCTGGATTTTTGAAATTTACAAAAATATCCGGACTTTTTGAAATTTAGAAAAATCCAGAATTTTTACAAACTATTTCTGACTTTTTGACACTTACAAAAAATCCTGATTTTTTGACCAAAACATTTTTTGACTTTTTGACACTTAGAAAGAATCCGGATTTTTTGACACTTGGAAAAAAATCTGAACTTTTTGACCCAAAAAATTCCGCCTTTTTGACACTTAGAAAAAAATCCCAACTTTTTGACACTTAAAAAAAGTCCCAACTTTTTGACGCTTGGAAAAAATCCTGATTTTTTTGAAACTTACAAAAAATCCTGATTTTTTTGAAACTTACAAAAAATCCTGACATTTTGACAAAAAACCCCAGATTTTTTGAAAAAAAAATCCAGATTTTTTGAAGAAAAAAAATACTGATTTTTTTACAAAAAAATCCCGATTTTTTGACAAAAAAAATTCAGATTTTTTGACACTTACAAAAAGTCCTGACTTTTTGAAAGTTAAAAAAATCCAGACTTTTTGACACTTAGAAAAAATCCAGACTTTTTGACACTTTGAAAAAATCCAGATTTTTTGACCAAAGATTTCTGACTTGTTGACACTTAAATTGCTGTGTATCACACCTGTGGAGACAAAAATGTATCACACCTGTGGAGACAAAAATGTATCACACCTGTGGAGACACAAATGTATCACACCTGTGGAGACACAAATGTATCACACCTGTGGAGACACAAATGTATCACACCTGTGGAGACACAAATGTATCACACCTGTGGAGACAAAAATGTATCACACCTGTGGAGACACAAATGTATCACACCTGTGGAGACAAAAATGTATCACACCTGTGGAGACACAAATGTATCACACCTGTGGAGACACAAATGTATCGCACCTGTGGAGACAAAAATGTATCACACCTGTGGAGACACAAATGTATCACACCTGTGGAGACAAAAATGTATCACACCTGTGGAGACACAAATGTATCACACCTGTGGAGACAAAAATGTATCACACCTGTGGAGACACAAATGCATCACACCTGTGGAGACAAGAATAAGTTGTGGTGTATCACACCTGTGGAGACAAAAATAATAATTGTCAAAAAGTCAGGGTTTTTTCTAAGTGTCACTTGGAAAAAATCCAGATTTTTTGGTCACTTAGAAAAAATCCAGATTTTTTTGACACTTAGAAAAAAATCCTGACTTTTTGACACTTACAAAAAATTCCGACTTTTTGACAAACAATTTCCGACTTTTTGACACTTGGAAAAAATCCCAATTTTTTGACACTTGGAAAAGAATCCTGACTTTTTGACACTTAGGAAAAATTCCAACTTTTTGACAAAAAAATGTCCGACTTTTTGACACTTGGGAAAAAATCCAGACTTTTTGACAAAAATATTTCCGTCTTTTTGACCCAAACATTTCTGACTTTTTGACACTATGACAAAAAAAAATTCCAATTTATTAACATTTAGAAAAAATCCAGACTTTTCGACACTAAGAAAAAATCCGGACATTTTGACAATTACAAAAAATCCAAATTTTTTGACATTTAGAAAAAATCCCAACTTTTTGACATTTAGAAATAATCCTGACTTTGACATTGACAAAAAATCCCGACATTTTGACCAAAAAAATCCCGACATTTTGGACAAAAAAATCTTGACTTTTTGACAAAAAAAATTCTGACTTTTTCACACTTACAAAAAATCTGGATTTTTTTTTAAATTTACAAAAATATCTGGACTTTTTGAAATTTACAAAAATCCAGACATTTTACAAACTATTTCTGACTTTTTGACACTTACAAAAAATCCCGATTTTTTTACCAAAAAAAATTGTGACTTTTTGACACTTAGAAAGAATCCGGATTTTTTGACACTTTGAAAAAAATCTGAACTTTTTGACCAAAAAGATTCCGCCTTTTTGACACTTGGAAAAAAATCCCAACTTTTTGACACTTAGAAAAAGTCCCAACTTTTTGACGCTTAGAAAAAATCCTGACCTTTTGACACTTAGAAAAATCACAACTTTTTGACACTTAGAAAAAATCCTGATTTTTTTTAAACTTACAAAAAAATCCTGATTTTTTTTAAATTTACAAAAAATCCTGACATTTTGACAAAAAAACCCAGATTTTTTTTTTTTTTAATCCAGATTTTTTGAAAAAAAAAATCCTGTTTTTTTTTACAAAAAAATCCCGATCTTTTGACCAAAAAAATTCAGATTTTTTGACCAAAAAAATTCAGATTTTTTGACACTTAGAAAAAGTCCTGACTTTTTGAAAGTTAAAAAAATCCAGACTTTTTGACACTTGGAAAAAATCCAGACTTTTTGACACTTAGAAAAAAATCCTGACTTTTTGACACTAACAAAAAATTCAGACTTTTTGACAAACAATTTCCGACTTTTTGACACTTGGAAAAAATCCCGATTTTTTGACACTTGGAAAAGAATCCTGACTTTTTGACACTTAGGAAAATTCCGACTTTTTCACAAACAATTTCTGACTTTCTGACACTTAGAAAAAATCCCAACTTTTTGACGAAAAAAATGTCCGACTTTTTGACACTTGGGAAAAAAACAAGACTTTTTGACAAAAATATTCCCGTCTTTTTGACCCAAACATTTCTGACTTTTTGACACTATGACAAAATTTTTTTCCAATTTATTAACATTTAGAAAAAATCCAGACTTTTCGACACTAAGAAAAAATCCGGACCTTTTGACAATTACAAAAAATCCAAATTTTTTGACACTTAGAAATAATCCCGATTTTTTTTACATTTAGAAAAAATCCCAATTTTTTGACATTTAGAAATAATCCTGACTTTGACATTGACAAAAAATCCCGACATTTTGACCAAAAAAATCCCGATTTTTTTGGACAAAAAAATCTTGACTTTTTGACAAAAAAAATTCTGACTTTTTCACACTTACAAAAAATCTGGATTTTTTTAAATTTACAAAAATATCCGGACTTTTTGAAATTTTGAAAAATCCAGACATTTTACAAACTATTTCTGACTTTTTGACACTTACAAAAAAAATCCCGATTTTTTGACCCAAATTTTTTTTGACTTTTTGACACTTAGAAAGAATCCGGATTTTTTGACACTTGGAAAAAAATCTTAACTTTTTGACCCAAAAAATTCCGCCTTTTTGACACTTAGAAAAAAATCCCAACTTTTTGACACTTAAAAAAAGTCCCAACTTTTTGACGCTTGGAAAAAATCCAGATTTTTTTTGAAACTTACAAAAAATCCTGATTTTTTTGAAACTTACAAAAAATCCTGACATTTTGACAAAAAAAACCCAGATTTTTTGAAAAAAAAAAATCCAGATTTTTTGAAGAAAAAAAATACTGATTTTTTTACAAAAAAATCCCGATTTTTTGACAAAAAAAATTCAGATTTTTTGACACTTAGAAAAAGTCCTGACTTTTTGAAAGTTAAAAAAAATCCAGACTTTTTGACACTTAGAAAAAATCCAGACTTTTTGACACTTTGAAAAAATCCAGATTTTTTGACCAAAGATTTCTGACTTGTTGACACTTAAATTGCTGTGTATCGCACCTGTGGAGACAAAAATGTATCACACCTGTGGAGACACAAATGTATCACACCTGTGGAGACACAAATGTATCACACCTGTGGAGACACAAATGTATCACACCTGTGGAGACACAAATGTATCACACCTGTGGAGACACAAATGTATCACACCTGTGGAGACACAAATGTATCACACCTGTGGAGACAAAAATGTATCACACCTGTGGAGACACAAATGTATCACACCTGTGGAGACACAAATGTATCACACCTGTGGAGACACAAATGTATCACACCTGTGGAGACACAAATGTATCACACCTGTGGAGACAAAAATGTATCACACCTGTGGAGACACAAATGTATCACACCTGTGGAGACACAAATGTATCACACCTGTGGAGGCAAAAATGTATCACACCTGTGGAGACAAAAATGTATCACACCTGTGGAGACAAAAATGCATCACACCTGTGGAGACACAAATGTATCACACCTGTGGAGACAAAAATGTATCACACCTGTGGAGACAAAAATGTATCACACCTGTGGAGACAAAAATGTATCACACCTGTGGAGACACAAATGTATCACACCTGTGGAGACACAAATGTATCACACCTGTGGAGACAAAAATGCATCACACCTGTGGAAACACAAATGTATCACACCTGTGGAGACAAAAATGTATCACACCTGTGGAGACAAAAATGAATCACACCTGTGGAGACACAAATATATCACACTTGTGGAGACAAAAATGTATCACACTTGTGGAGACACAAATGTATCACACCTGTGGAGACAAGAATAAGTTGTGGTGTATCACACCTGTGGAGACAAAAATAATAATTGTCAAAAAGTCAGGATTTTTTCTAAGTGTCACTTAGAAAAAATCCAGATTTTTTTGACACTTAGAAAAAAATCCTGACTTTTTGACACTTACAAAAAATTCCGACTTTTTGACAAACAATTTCCGACTTTTTGACACTTGGAAAAAATCCCGATTTTTTGACACTTGGAAAAGAACCCTGACTTTTTGACACTTGGGAAAATTCCGACTTTTTCACAAACAATTTCTGACTTTCTGACACTTAGAAAAAAATCCCAACTTTGTGACAAAAAAATGTCCGACTTTTTGACACTTGGGAAAAAAACAAGACTTTTTGACAAAAATATTTCCGTCTTTTTGACCCAAACATTTCTGACTTTTTGACACTATGACAAAAAAAAATTCCAATTTATTAACATTTAGAAAAAATCCAGACTTTTCGACACTAAGAAAAAATCCGGACATTTTGACAATTACAAAAAAATCCAAATTTTTTTGACACTTAGAAATAATCCAGATTTTTTGACATTTAGAAGAAAAAAAAAACTTTTTGACATTTAGAAAAAATCCTGACTTTGACATTGACAAAAAATCCCGACATTTTGACCAAAAAAAAATCCCGATTTTTTGGACAAAAAAATCTTGACTTTTTGACAAAAAAATCTTGACCTTTTGACAAAAAAAATTCTGACTTTTTCACACTTACAAAAAATCTGGATTTTTTTAAATTTACAAAAATATCCGGACTTTTTGAAATTTTGAAAAATCCAGACATTTTACAAACTATTTCTGACTTTTTGACATTTAGAAAGAATCCGGATTTTTTGACACTTGGAAAAAAATCTGAACTTTTTGACCCAAAAAATTCCGCCTTTTTGACACTTAGAAAAAAATCCCAACTTTTTGACACTTAAAAAAAGTCCCAACTTTTTGACGCTTGGAAAAAATCCTGATTTTTTTTAAACTTACAAAAAATGCTGATTTTTTTGAAACTTACAAAAAATCCTGACATTTTGACAAAAAAACCCAGATTTTTTGAAAAAAAAATCCAGATTTTTTGAAAAAAAAAATACAGATTTTTTTGAAAAAAAAAATACAGATTTTTTTTACAAAAAAAATACAGATTTTTTGACAAAAAAAATTCAGATTTTTTGACACTTAGAAAAAGTCCTGACTTTTTGAAAGTTAAAAAAATCCAGACTTTTTGACACTTAGAAAAAATCCAGACTTTTTGACACTTTGAAAAAATCCAGATTTTTTGACCAAAGATTTCTGACTTGTTGACACTTAAATTGCTGTGTATCACACCTGTGGAGACACAAATGTATCACACCTGTGGAGACACAAATGTATCACACCTGTGGAGACAAAAATGTATCACACCTGTGGAGACACAAATGTATCACACCTGTGGAGACACAAATGTATCACACCTGTGGAGACACAAATGTATCACACCTGTGGAGACAAAAATGTATCACATCTGTGGAGACACAAATGTATCACACCTGTGGAGACAAAAATGTATCACACCTGTGGAGACAAAAATGTATCACACCTGTGGAGACAAAATGTATCACACCTGTGGAGACACAAATGTATCACACCTGTGGAGACACAAATGTATCACACCTGTGGAGACAAAAATGTATCACACCTGTGGAGACACAAATGTATCACACCTGTGGAGACAAAAATGTATCACACCTGTGGAGACACAAATGTATCACACCTGTGGAGACAAAATGTATCACACCTGTGGAGACAAAAATGTATCACACCTGTGGAGACACAAATGTATCACACCTGTGGAGACAAAAATGTATCACACCTGTGGAGACACAAATGTATCACACCTGTGGAGACAAAAATGTATCACACCTGTGGAGACACAAATGTATCACACCTGTGGAGACAAAATGTATCACACCTGTGGAGACAAAAATGTATCACACCTGTGGAGACACAAATGTATCACACCTGTGGAGACAAGAATAAGTTGTGGTGTATCACACCTGTGGAGACAAAAATAATAATTGTCAAAAAGTCAGGATTTTTTCTAAGTGTCACTTAGAAAAAATCCAGATTTTTTTGACACTTAGAAAAAAATCCAGATTTTTTTGACACTTAGAAAAAAGTCCTGACTTTTTGACACTTGTAAAAAATTCAGACTTTTTGACAAACAATTTCCGACTTTTTGACACTTGGAAAAAAATCCCGATTTTTTGACACTTGGAAAAAAATCCTGACTTTTTGACACTTAGGAAAAATTACAACTTTTTGACAAAAAAATGTCCGACTTTTTGACACTTGGGAAAAAATCCAGACTTTATGACAAAAATATTTCCGTCTTTTTGACCCAAACATTTCTGACTTTTTGACACTGAAAAAAATCCAGATTTTTGGACAAAAAAATAAAAAATTCCAATTTATTAACATTTCGACACTAAGAAAAAATCCGGACCTTTTGACAATTACAAAAAATCCAAATTTTTTGACACTTAGAAATAATCCCGATTTTTTTGACATTTAGAAAAAATCCCAACTTTTTGACATTTAGAAAACATCCTGACTTTGACATTGACAAAAAATCCCGACATTTTGACCAAAAAAAATCCCGGTTTTTTTAAACAAAAAAATCTTGACTTTTTGACAAAAAAAATTCTGACTTTTTCACACTTACAAAAAAATCTGGATTTTTTAAAATTTACAAAAATATCCGGACTTTTTGAAATTTAGAAAAATCCAGACATTTTACAAACTATTTCTGACTTTTTCACACTTACAAAAAATCCCGATTTTTTTACCAAAAAAAATTGTGACTTTTTGACACTTAGAAAGAATCCGGATTTTTTGACACTTGGAAAAAAATCTGAACTTTTTGACCAAAAAAATTCCGCCTTTTTGACACTTAGAAAAAAATCCCAACTTTTTGACACTTAGAAAAAGTCCCAACTTTTTGACGCTTGGAAAAAATCCTGACCTTTTGAGACTTAGAAAAATCACAACTTTTTGACACTTAGAAAAAATCCTGATTTTTTTGACACTTACAAAAAATCCTGATTTTTTTTAAATTTACAAAAAATCCTGATTTTTTTGAAACTTACAAAAAATCCTGACATTTTGACAAAAAAACCCAGATTTTTTGAAAAAAAAATCCTGATTTTTTTGAAAAAAAAAAATCCTGATTTTTTTACAAAAAAATCCCGATTTTTTGACAAAAAAAATTCAGATTTTTTTGACACTTAGAAAAAGTCCTGACTTTGACATTGACAAAAAATCCCGACATTTTGACCAAAAAAATCCCGACATTTTGGACAAAAAAATCTTGACTTTTTGACAAAAAAAATTCTGACTTTTTCACACTTAGAAAAAATCTGGATTTTTGAAATTTACTAAAATATCCGGACTTTTTGAAATTTAGAAAAATCCAGACTTTTTACAAAGTATTTCTGACTTTTTGACACTTACAAAAAATTCCGACTTTTTGACCAAAAAAAATTGTGACTTTTTGACACTTAGAAAAAATCTGGATTTTTTGACACTTGGAAAAAAATCTGAACTTTTTGACCAAGAATTTCCGCCTTTTTGACACTTAGAAAAAAATCCCAACTTTTTGACACTTAAAAAAAGTCCCAACTTTTTGACGCTTAGAAAAAATCCTGACCTTTTGACACTTAGAAAAATCACAACTTTTTGACAAAAAAATGTCCGACTTTTTGACACTTGGGAAAAAATCCAGACTTTTTGACAAAAATATTTCCGTCTTTTTGACCCAAACATTTCTGACTTTTTGACCGTATGACAAAAAAAATTCCAATTTATTAACATTTAGAAAAAATCCAGACTTTTCGACACTAAGAAAAAATCCGGACCTTTTGACAATTACAAAAAATCCAAATTTTTTGACACTTAGAAATAATCCCGATTTTTTTGACATTTAGAAAAAATCCCAACTTTTTGACATTTAGAAAAAAATCCTGACTTTGACATTTGCAAAAAATCCCGACATTTTGACCAAAAAAATCCAGATTTTTTGGACAAAAAAATCTTGACTTTTTGACAAAAAAAATTCTGACTTTTTCACACTTAGAAAAAATCTGGATTTTTGAAATTTAGAAAAATATCCGGACTTTTTGAAATTTAGAAAAATCCAGACTTTTTACAAACTATTTCTGACTTTTTGACACTTACAAAAAATTCCGACTTTTTGACAAAAAAAAATTGTGACTTTTTGACACTTGGAAAAAATCCGGATTTTTTGACACTTGGAAAAAAATCCGGATTTTTTGACACTTGGAAAAAAATCTGAACTTTTTGACCAAAAAAAATCCGCCTTTTTGACACTTAGAAAAAAATCCCAATTTTTTGACACTTAAAAAAAGTCCCAACTTTTTGACGCTTAGAAAAAATCCTGATTTTTTTGACACTTACAAAAAATCCTGATTTTTTTGAAACTTACAAAAAATCCTGACATTTTGACAAAAAAAAACAGATTTTTTGAAAAAAAAATACTGATTTTTTTACAAAAAAATCCCGATTTTTTGACAAAAAAAATTCAGATTTTTTGACTTTTAGAAAAAGTCCTGACTTTTTGAAAGTTAAAAAAATCCAGACTTTTTGACATTTAGAAAAAATCCAGACTTTTTGACACTTTGAAAAAATCCAGATTTTTTGACCAAAGATTTCTGACTTGTTGACACTTAAATTGCTGTGTATCACACCTGTGGAGACAAAAATAAGTCCAGGTGTATCACACCTGTGGAGACAAAGGTTAGGGTTAAAGGGTTAGGTTTAGGATTGGGGTTAAAGGTTAGGGGTTAGGGTTAGAGGGTTAGGCTAGGGTTGAGAACATGATACTTACACTTGCGGAAAGCAGAGTATTTAGGGGCCACATAGGTCTTGTACTGATGGAGAACCGTCCTCACGCCCGCCTGGAGAGGATGTCCATCTAGAAGGTTCATGTAGTCCTCCAGGAGAAGAACATTTGACAAGTTCCATTTGAAGTCGTCTCTCTGCAACGCTGAGAGTTGAGGATGTTCCATCTTGGACAAAAATGGACAAAAATAGTCCGGTACTCTGTAAGATGTTCTCAGTCTTAAAATATGTTGCAGACCTCACACATGTAGACAAAAACGTTGAACAGTTTTCATGTTCTTGCGTGCGTCATGTTATAGATTATACATTCAATGATAGCTAATGCTAGCTATCCAAATTGCTATCATTAGCTAACAACAGCTAAGGCTAACATGCATGCACGTGTGACGTACGTACGTTGTTACCTCATCACGTCTTAGAAGTCGTACGAGGGCGGGATGTAATTGTAAAGTTAGCGCCTTCTAGGTCTGCATAAATGTTGCAAACCTTCCCTTTAAAGGTGAACTGCACTTTTTTGTCATTCATTCACAATCCTATGTAAGACAAGAACACATATGTTTTTCTTTGTTTATGCATTCTAAGTCGTAAATAAATGCTAGCAAAAGTCAGCTATATCCCGCCTACACAATGCCCTAAAAACATCCAAAACCTCCATCAATGTTTTATACACACGCTGTAAGTATATATGTAGTATCTAGTAACATTCCTAATAACATGTAACATATACATGATGTAAGTATATATGTAATGTGGTAACATTTATAATAACATGTAATACATACATGATGTAAGTATATATGTCATGTAGTAACATTCATAATAACATGTCATATATGCATGATGTAAGTATATATGTCATGTAGTAACATTCATAATAACATGTAATATATACATGATGTAAGTATATATGTCATGTAGTAACATTCATAATAACATGTAATATATACATGATGTAAGTATATATGTCATGTAGTAACATTCATAATAACATGTAATATATACATGATGTAAGTATATATGTCATGTAGTAACATTCATAATAACATGTAATATATACATGATGTAAGTATATATGTCATGTAGTAACATTCATAATAACATGTAATATATACATGATGTAAGTACATATGTAGTATCTAGTAACATTAATAATAACATGTAATATATACATGATATAAGTATATATGTAATGTCGTAACATTCATAATAACATGTAATATATACATGATGTAAGTATATATGTCATGTAGTAACATTCATAATAACATGTAATATTTACATATTTTGATCATTTTAAGCATATGGCGGCATTCACTTCCCCTTCAACAACAACAAGACTACTAATCATGGCAGACTTGATGAGAGACAACAAAGACTACTTTGGGACAAATGATGATTCAGAAACTACTATTTTTGAGCCTGAACATAAGGAGGATGATCTACAAGTTTTAGAAGCTGTGTGCTAAACAGATGCAGCTTTTGTCAAACACAAAGCATAATGTAGCAGTATTGCTAAGTGCTAAACAATATACTGTATACAAACATTAAAAAAAGTTTCTTACTGTACAATGTTTGCTCTCACTGGGATAAAGACTGATGTTTATATCTTCCAGTTTGCATCAACAATTCATCATAATCCTCACAATTGAATAAAAAAACGAGTGTCTTTTTGTGGTCTAAGTTGGATGTCAAATTTGACCAACTTGTGGGTTTATGTCCACAACCTTCTACTATCCAGGTGAGAGACATGATTTATCATCTTAAATGAACTTTCACCAACTCAGAGGCGTTGCAGCAGCTCAACATGTCGATATAGCAGCATAACCTATATCGACGTTAGAACTTCCATCCATCCATCCATCTTCCTCCGCTTATCCGAGGTCGGGTCGCGGGGGCAGCAGCCTAAGCAGGGAAGCCCAGACTTCCCTCTCCCCAGCCACTTCGTCCAGCTCCTCCCGGGGGATCCCGAGGCGTTCCCAGGCCAGCCGGGAGACATAGTCTTCCCAACGTGTCCTGGGTCTTCCTCGTGGCCTCCTACCGGTCGGACATGCCCTAAACACCTCCTTAGGGAGGCGCTCGGGTGGCATCCTGACCAGATGCCCGAACCACCTCATCTGGCTCCTCTCCATGTGGAGGAGCAGCGGCTTTACTTTGAGCTCCCCCCGGATGACAGAGCTTCTTACCCTATCTCTAAGGGAGAGCCCCGCCACCCGGCGGAGGAAACTCATTTCGGCCGCTTGTACCCGTGATCTTGTCCTTTTGGTCATAACCCAAAGTTCATGACCATAGGTGAGGATGGGAACGTAGATCGACCGGTAAATTGAGAGCTTTGCCTTCCGGCTCAGCTCCTTCTTCACCACAACGGATCGATACAGCGTCCGCATTACTGAAGACGCCGCACCGATCCGCCTGTCGATCTCACGATCCACTCTTCCCTCACTCGTGAACAAGACTCCGAGGTACTTGAACTCCTCCACTTGGGGCAAGATCTCCTCCCCAACCCGGAGATGGCACTCCACCCTTTTCCGGGCGAGAACCATGGACTCGGACTTGGAGGTGCTGATTCTCATCCCAGTCGCTTCACACTCAGCTGCGAACCGATCCAGTGAGAGCTGAAGATCCTGGCCAGATGAAGCCATCAGGACCAAATCATCTGCAAAAAGCAGAGACCTAATCCTGCAGCCACCAAACCGGATCCCCTCAACGTGTGAGGTGACGTTCCACGTCCCAAGAGCTAGCTTCTGTAGCCGAGGATCGGACCGCCAAGTGCCCTGCCTTCGGCTACCGCCCAGTTCACATTGCACCAGACCTCTATGGCCCCTGCTATGGGTGGTGAGCCCATTGGAGGGGGGACCCACGTTGCCTCTTCGGGCTGTGCCCGGCCGGGCCCCATGGGGACAGGCCCGGCCACCAGGCGCTCGCCATCGTGCCCCAACTCCGGGCCTGGCTCCGGAGGGGAGCCCCGGTGACCCGCGTCCGGGCGAGGGAAATCTGAGTCTCGGTTCTTGCATTTCCATAGAAGTCTTCGAGCTGCTCTTTGTCTGATCCCTCACCTAGGACCTGTTTGTCTTGGGAGACCCTACCAGGGGGCATGGAAGCCCCCGGACAACATAGCTCCTAGGATCATTGGGACACGCAAACTCCTCTACCACGTTAAGGTGGCAGCTCAGAGTTAGAACTTATAATAACAATATTGCTGATACTTGGTAATATTCACATGTAAATGTAGTATTGTTGGTTTTTTGGGATGTTTTAAAACAATATCATCATGACTCCTACTGACTCCGATAGCTGACTTTTACTTGCGTTCATTTACCAGTTAGAATGCATAAAAAACTCACGCGTGTTTTTGTTGATTGGTTGTTTGATTGTGAATAATGGGCGACATTCCAAAAAAGTGCAGTTCCTTTTGAAGAGCAGTTTGTAAATGGCAAGCATTGACATTTACCTACACGTCAGCTCCTTAGAAGGTTCTTATTAGAACTCCAAAGTGCAAACAAAGAAATGGGAGAGAGCGGAAAATACATTTGAGTCATCAATGCTTTGAAGTGAAATATCCAAAAATGAAGACCACAGCCTTTAAAAGCACAAACGTGGTTTTCGCAGCTTACTGCGAGTTCGTTCTCCCAGGATGCAAACGGACTATTCCGGACAAGGCTTGCAGGTAGGAACATATTTATGAATCTAACTACAAAATAGGAGGAACAGTGTGGTTTTCGTCCTGGTCGTGGAACTGTGGACCAGCTCTATACTCTGGGCAGGGTCCTTGAGGGTGCATGGGATTTTGCCCAACCAGTCTACATGTGTTTTGTGGACTTGGAGAAGGCATTCGACCGTGTCCCTCGGGAAGTCCTGTGGGGAGTGCTCAGAGAGTATGGGGTATCGGACTGTCTGATTGTGGCAGTCCGCTCCCTGTATGCTCAGTGCCAGAGCTTGGTCCGCATTGCCGGCAGTAAGTCGGACACGTTTCCAGTGAGGGTTGGACTCCGCCAAGGCTGCCCTTTGTCACCCATTCTGTTCTGAACTTTTATGGACAGAATTTCTAGGCGCAGTCAAGGCGTTGAGGGTATCTGGTTTGGTGGCTGCAGGATTAGGTCTCTGCTTTTTGCAGATGATGTGGTCCTGATGGCTTCATCTGGCCAGGATCTTCAGCTCTCACTGGATCGGTTCGCAGCCGAGTGTGAAGCGACTGGGATGAGAATCAGCACTTCCAAGTCCGAGTCCATGGTTCTCGCCCGGAAAAGGGTGGAGTGCCATCTCCGGGTTGGGGAGGAGATCTTGCCCCAAGTGGAGGAGTTCAAGTACCTCGGAGTCTTGTTCACGAGTGAGGGAAGAGTGGATCGTGAGATCGACAGGCGGATCGGTGCGGCGTCTTCAGTAATGCGGACGCTGTATCGATCCGTTGTGGTGAAGAAGGAGCTGAGCCGGAAGGCAAAGCTCTCAATTTACCGGTCGATCTACATTCCCATCCTCACCTATGGTCATGAGCTTTGGGTTATGACCGAAAGGACAAGATCACGGGTACAAGCGGCCGAAATGAGTTTCCTCCGCCGGGTGGCGGGGCTCTCCCTTAGAGATAGGGTGAGGAGCTCTGTCATCCGGGAGGAACTCAAAGTAAAGCCGCTGCTCCTCCACATCGAGAGGAGCCAGATGAGGTGGTTCGGGCATCTGGTCAGGATGCCACCCGAACGCCTCCCTAGGGAGGTGTTTAGGGCACGTCCGACCGGTGGGAGGCCGCGGGGAAGACCCAGGACACGTTGGGAAGACTATGTCTCCCAGCTGGCCTGGGAACGCCTCGGGGTCCCACAGGAAGAGCTGGACGAAGTGGCTGGGGAGAGGGAAGTCTGGGCTTCCCTGCTTAGGCTGCTGCCCCCGCGACCCGACCTCGGATAAGCGGAAGAAGATGGATGGATGGAATGAACTACAAAATAACAGGCAAACAACTAAGGCAAGCGTGCTTATCGCACGCGGAAGCTGAGGCGAAAACTTAGCGCAGGAAACATGGAACTATGGACAAGGCAAAAACTCTCTAACTGTGGCATGAAATAAACAAGACTTACGTGGAGGGTTGCGTGAAGCAAACAAATTACGCCAGGGCATAGACTAAATAGCCCTCTGATTAGTTCCCGGGCAACAGGTGAGCGTCCCGAACACTAACCAGAGGCAGGAAAGTGCAATACGTAACCAAACTCAGGAGGTGCACAAAGAGGAACTAAAAGAGTCCAAAACTAACGGAACATAACAAAAACATGATCCGGACCCCGGATCATGACACCAACATTATTGGCATGACAAGATGATCCCACCTGGGGGGTTTTCCACGCAGCTCATCCTGATCTTTGTCCCTCAGTGGAACAATGGAGCTTCAGGTTGTGTCCAACATCTCACGTGGAGATGTTGCAAATGCATCCTTCAGGCCTGAAGGCTCTGATGAACCTCGATCACCTCAACTTTACAAACATGGACACCAGTTCCTCAGTGAAGACATTGGAGCAACATCTCCACAAGCCTCCTGGAAACTCTGACATCCAGCATGCAAGAAAACTGCTTTTATGGCCAAACTCCCGTTTTTAAGTCCTTCCTTCACATTTCTATGTTTGTTTTCCATTCATCCGTCCAGCAGCCTAAGCAGAGGAGCCCAGACTTCCCTCTCCCCAGCCACTTGGTCCAGCTCCTCCCGGGGAATCCCGAGGAGTTTCCAGGCCAGCCGGGAGACATAGTCTTCCCAACGTGTCCTGGGTTTTCCCCTTGGCCTCCTGCCGGTTGGACGGAGGTGTTTGGCTGACATCCTGACCAGATGCCCGAACCACCTCATCTGGCACTTCTCCATGTGGAGGAGTAGCAGCTTTACTTTGAGCTCCTCCCGGATGACAGAGCTTCTCACCCTATCTCTAAGGGAGAGCCCTGCCACCCGGCGAAGGAAACTCATACCCGTGATCTTGTCCTTTCGGAGCTCATGACCATAGGTGAGGATGGGAACGTAGATCAACCGGTAAATTGAGAGCTTTGCCTTCCGGCTCAGCTCCTTCTTCACCACAACGGATCGATACAGCGTCCGCATTACTGAAGACGCCTGTCGATCTCACGATGCACGATCAGGATGTTTGTCTTTTAAATGTTTTTCTAGTTTTCACTTTAGATCAGCTATAAACAGACTATTTCACTTTAAGACTTTGATGCTCAGATGTATTTTTGTCTCACTCCCATTTCTTTGTTTTGAATTTTGAAGGTCTGCTTAGAACCTTCTTTAGATTCCACAAGGCAAAAATGTCAATCCTTGCAAATCTGCTCTTGTGTGGATCTCTCTTGAAAACGTTTTGTGTTTTTCTCCTCGCTCGCCCTAAAAAAGCCGTAGTCCGTCAAATTGGAAAGTCTTCTGTAGACACCAGATCAGGTGGGAGGGCATGAAACGAGAAGGAATAACAGCAGAGACCCCAATAGTCTTCTGGGCTGACGCCGAGGAGGAGGAGTCTGGTAGACGGCGGATGCTCAAAAGCCCACATAAGTACGTCCGTCAATCCGTGACATCACAGATTCTCTCTTGACCTAAGATTCTAAAATGGAGCGTTCAGAGGCATCCCGAACTGCCTGCTAGGCTAACCCGGCTGTCAGGCTTGTTTGGTTAGGTTTGGGTTTTCCTCTGTGTTTGTTTATTTCCTGTCCGCGCTCTTATTTTGGCTCCATTTCCTGCATCTTTCCCTCACCTGTCCCTGTTTGGCAGCCTGGCACACCTAATTGGAGTTGCCAATCAGGCTACTATTGCCTGCCTGCCTCGACCTCCAGTCAGGGCTCGATGATCTTATCCTGTTGCCTGTTTCCTGTCTCCTGTTATTCTGTTTCCTGGTTCCTGTTGGCTGGTTCCTGTTGCCTGTTTCCTGGTTCCTGTTTTCCCTGCATGTGCACTTACCATTTGTTTTTTTTTACATTAAAGTCATGTTTTCCTGCACTACACCTGCCATCTTTGCATCTTGGGGTTCAAGGCCGACAGCAGTCCCTGACACCGGCTGGATTGGTCCCTGCACCCAAGACTCCAACCTGGGTCTCCCGCATACCGAGCTATCAACATGATAGCCAGCACTGCTCTTGAGGTGGTCAGTGAGTGAGGTTTTACCAACATACTCATGAGACAGCCACGCTGCAAGAACCTTATGATTTGACACTTTTGAACACAACCATCCAACATTGTACCAACATTTATCAGTCTGACAAGTGGACAATCATGGAGTTAGTTGTACCTCTTTGAGGACCAGGTCCATCCTGGCTGCTGTCTGGCCCAAGTCATAAAGCAGTTCTGGTGAGAGAGGAGCCTTGGCGATTTGGATCCCTGGCAAATAAGTCAACAGGCGCACCAGGAACTTCTGTAGACCATGGCCACAGTCTGCCAAAGACAACAAGTCAACAATTGGAAGAGATTGTCTTGGGGCGGTATAGCTCGGTTGGTAGAGTGGCCGTGCCAGCAACTTGAGGGTTTCAGGTTCGATCCCCGCTTCCGCCATCCTAGTCACTGCCGTTGTGTCCTTGGTCAAGACACTTTACCCACCTGCTCCCAGTGCCACCAACACTGGTTTAAAATTGTAACTTAGATATTGGGTTTCACTATGTAAAACGCTTTGAGTCACTAGAGAAAAGCACTATATAAATATAATTCACTTCACTTCACTTGTCTGTTTCCACTCCTGTTACTTGACATCATGTTGTGTGTACAACCCATACTACACCTTGTTTACACTCTATACTTCTGCATTGTTCAGGTTCTCCTATATAAATGAAGTGGATTGGATTGGATTCACCAAGTTTTAGACCACAACCTCATAGTTTAGTGTAATTGTGACCTGTGCACCCTGTTTGGCTAATAGTTAAATATCTTATGGCAATCTTTAAGCCGGCTATCAATAACTACTACAATAACGGTGCATACACAACACAAAGAAAAACTTCCTGTAAGCAAGCATCATTTCCTCTGGCCATTTGCTGGGGAACTCAACTGAGTCAAAATGTACAATGTTTACATCCAATTCTACATCTATAATGAATGACTTAAGCTCAGAGTCACCACAGATAACTATTTTACCAAACTTAGTCACTTGGTAAAAACTTAATTCGGAAATGAATACTTGGTGTCAACCTGGCTGTAGATCTAGGTGAATAGAGTTTGGGACCCCTGCACTAGATAGGTATTCCAAACCACTAAATCCGATACGGTTGTCTGAAACAACCTATTGCATACTTGCCAACCCTCCCGGATTTTCCGGGAGACTCCCGAAATTCAGCGCCTCTCCCGAAAACCTCCCGGGACAAATTTTCTCCCGAAAATATCCCGGAATTCAGGCGGAGCTGGAAGCCACGCCCCCTCCAGCTCCATGCGGACCTGAGTGACGTCAGGTGCGCAACACCACGTAAATCGTTGGCCAACCAAAAAGTAACCCCAGTACGCTATAGCCAACATTCACCAGGAGATGGCAACAGACAAACATAGATCACTCTATTACATTAGTCCCCTTTTAGAAATGTATAGAAGTTACTCAAAATAAATAAACAACCCAACCAAAAAATGCAGCAGCTCAATTAAAAAACTGTACTTAAGCCACATTCTTTTCTTTTTTTTGTAGTACTGAACTCTTAACCCTCATTTGTAAAAAAAAAAAAAAAATAACATGCTTATTATACAAACAGTATTTGTACACCTTTAACACAGATTTGTATACTGTCTTCAGAGATTCAGTTTTTTTGGTGGTACTCGAAACCTTTCTGGGTACCTGCGAAAGGGTGTTCAGCATGGTTGGAAAAATAGTGACAGAGAATAGAACAAGGATGGACAATTCAACCCTTAACTCAACAATGAGTAGATGAGTGTTATGTGTGTGTGTATATGTGTAAATAAATGAACACTGAAATTCAAGTATTTCTTTTATTTATATATATATATATATATATATATATATATATATATATATATATATATATATATATATATATATATATATATATATATATATAATAAAATAAATATATATATATATAGCTAGAATTCACTGAAAGTCAAGTATTTCTTATATATATATATATATATATATATGAAATACTTGACTTGGTGAATTCTAGCTGTAAATATACTCCTCCCCTCTTAGCCCCGCCCCCAATCACGCCCCCGCCCCACCCCGACCACGCCCGCACCCCCCACCTCCCGAAATCGGAGGTCTCAAGGTTGGCAAGTATGACCTATTGTCTCTTCAGGCTCTAGTACTCTGGAATGCCATCTATGCTACCTCAGTAGAAGCATTTAAGTACCATCTTAAATCTCATTTGTATACTCTAGCCTTTAAATATACCCCTTTTTTAGACCAGTTGATCTGCTGTCTCTCTTCTCTGCTCTGCCCCTCCTCTCCTGCGTGCAGAGGTTATCAGGTGGCCACAGATGACGTTCAAAGTCGGGACCCGGGGCAAACCACTCCTCTGTGCGTCAGTCGGTGACGTCTCTGCGCCCCAACATGTCTACATACAAGAGGATCCCCTGCTGGCCCCACTATGGACTAGGCCAGGGGTCGGCAACCTTTACCAGTCAAAGAGCCATTTTGACCAGTTTCGCAAATTATAGAAAACAAGAATGACAAACACATTTCGGGAGAACATCTGCACCGTAACACAACATAAACACAACAGGACAAATACCCAGAATCCCATGCAGCCCTAACTCTTCCGGGATACATGCTCAATGGGTTGAGGTTATTTTTTGCCCTGATGTGGGATCTGAACCCAGGATGTCATTGTGGCTTGTGCAGCTCTTTGAGACACTTGTGATTAAGGGTTGTATAAATAAACTTTGATTGATTGATTGATTGATTGATTGATTGAAACAAGTGCACACATTACTTTTCATATTTCAGAGGCAGAGGTGTGGACTCGAGTCACATGACTTGGACTCGAGTCAGACTCGAGTCATGAATTTGATGACTTTAGACTCGACTTGACAAAATGTAAAAAGACTTGCAACTCGACTTAGACTTTAACATCAATGACTTGTGACTTCACTTGGACTTGAGCCTTTTGAATTGACATGACTTGACATGACTTGCTACTTTCCCCAAAACCCAAAGATGAAAAAGTTATTCGGGAGCGCTCCGTATTTTTCATTGTGTACTTGTCTATCAGCGTTGCGTGTGTCAGCTGGTGTGGTCTCAGTACAACAGCCAATCAAATTAGATCTACTTTGTTTTCATCACACAGCATTCATCCAATCAAATTGCAGGAAGAAGACATGTCCAAACCACACGCCAGTGAACAAAAAATGATACCTAAAATAATTTCGTTTGGGTATAGAAATTACGAGGTGGTCAACACAAAACGGTTTGCAGTATGCAACACATGCGGTTCGAAAATTACTGATGGAGAGGCAACAACTTCCAACTTCGTCCGGCATTTGAAGTTGCACAAAGAACGGTAAGTTTTGAATGTAAGATAACGTTTATTGGCTAAGTAACGTGACTTTTATTTGCTGTGTAGTTAAATCAGTGAGGCTGTAAACTCACTGCTAACGTTATAACGTTATTGCAAACACGGAAATCTGTTGCAGTTCACTACCTTATTCATACTTTTTGTTCAGTGATTTTTTTAAGCAGGGTTACGTTAGTCAATATATCACACGTAACGTTAGACGGCGGTCAGCAGCACTGCGTATTTTAGCCACCTAAAAAAAAGACAAAAATAGTAAAATAAAGGTCAGTTAAAATGTATACTAT
Source organism: Nerophis lumbriciformis (assembly GCF_033978685.3). Classification (NCBI taxonomy): domain Eukaryota; kingdom Metazoa; phylum Chordata; class Actinopteri; order Syngnathiformes; family Syngnathidae; genus Nerophis; species Nerophis lumbriciformis. Next base: position 44,932,502 of record NC_084561.2, on the reverse strand, counting down.
ATTATGAATATGTGTACCGTTTTAGCTAGCTTTCTGACATACTGTTGGTTGTTTACCTCAGTGGTCCCCAACCACCGGGCCGCGGCCCGGTACTGGTCCGTGGATCGATTGGTATCGGGCCGCACAAGAAATTTTTTTTTTTTTTTTTTTTTTTTTTTTTTAAATTAAATCAACATAAGAAACACAAGATACACTTACAAGTAGTGCACCAACCCAAAATAACTCTCTCCCCCTTTTGTTCTGGGCATTGAACATGAAGACTCTTCCTTCACTGTTCCGAGTGGCCATGAGAGTCTTGGCAGTGCCTGCCTCCAGTGCTCCAGTGGAGCGAGTTTTCAGCCATGGTGGCATCATACTACGCCCCCATCGTGCACAAATGACTGACAGACTCTTGGCTAATTTGGTCTTTTGCAAATGCAATGCAGCATAGGGCCCTGACATATAAAAAGTACACCTGTTTTGTTATGTTCACGTATATGTCATGTTTTTTCAATGTTAACACTTTTGTACAAATAAGTACATTTGCACTTTATTTTTCAATGTGTTTGTTCTGTAAAGGAATGAGTTAATGTTTAAAATGACTGGTTAATAGTGCTATTATGAAGTGCAATGTCAGCACAATTTTCTTTCCTGCAATTTAAAATGCACTTATTTTAATAAATAAATACAGCGTTTGAAAAGCATACACAATCTGTGTTAATATATTAGTCTGTGGTTAAAAGGACTTGAAAGGACTCGACACTCAAAATGCAGGACTTAGGACTTGACTTGAGACTTTCCAGTCTTGACTTTGGACTTGACTCGGGGCTTGCCTGTCTTGACTCGGGACTTGACTCGGACTTGAGGGCAAAGACTTGAGACTTACTTGTGACTTGCAAAACAATGACTTGGTCCCACCTCTGTTCAGAGGCACGTCCTCCCTTTATTTCACACCAACAGGTAGAATCTAGGTTCTGTTCCTAAAATTAATATTTCCTTGTCTCTGGCGCTAAATGCTTTCTCATATGGGGTTAAATTGTTTTTGTGTCTATAAGGAGCATTGGTTTCATGTTGTCAGTTGCCTCTGTAACCTCCCTGGTCCAGCCCTTGCTTTTGTTTCGCCCGGGACTTGAACTTAAGTCTGCAAAATGAGTGTTTAGAGTGCTAGGCACCAAGCGAAGAGCCTAAGCCAGGGGTGCTCATTACGTCGATCGCGAGCTACCGGTCGATCTCGGAGGGTGTGTCAGTCGATCACCAGCCAGGCATTAAAAAAACAGTCCTAAAAATGAGCGATCATAAATCTTCACTATGACGTCACTTTCGTCACTTGATTGACATTCACGGCACCCGAGGGTCTTCTGAGATGACGCTGGCTGCTGCCAGCTCATTAAAATGACCGACTGGAAGGCGAGAAACACTTTATTTCAACAGACTCTGGCGCCGTACCTGTCGTCAAAACTCCAAAGACCGACTGCACAGTTGCACAGTTGCGCTAACAAAATAAGAGACTCAGAAAGCCATCGCAAACAAGCTAGCAAGCTACGGAGTTTGCCGACAATGTATTTCTTGTAACGTGTATAAAAAGGAGTACGGAAGCTGGACAAATAAGATGCCAAAAACCAACCACTTTCATGTGGTATTGGACAGAAAGGAGGACTTTTTTTCTCCTCCATTCGAAAATGCGGACATTATCAGCACCACTGTCTGATTCCTATCAATGCAAGTCATCAGAATCAGGTAATACACCAACTTATATTCTTGTCTTCATGAAAGAAAGGAATCTATATGTGTTAAACATGCTTGTATTATCTTTAAACACCTTTAACTTGTTAACAATATTAACTATATGCGTTAAACATGCTTGCATTATCTTTAAACACCTTTAACTTATTAACAATATTAACTATATGTGTTAAACATGCTTGTATTATCATTAAACACCTTTAACTTGTTAACAATATTAACTATATGTGTTAAACATGCTTGCATTATCTTTAAACATCTTTAACTTGTTAACAATATTAACTATATGTATTAAACATACTTTTATTATCATTAAACACCTTTAATTTATTAACAATATTAACTATATGTATTAAACATTCTTGTATTATCATTAAACACCTTTAATTTATTAACAATATTAACTATATGTGTTAAACATGCTTGTATTATCTTTAAACACCTTTAACTTGTTAACAATATTAACTATATGTGTTAAACATGCTTGCATTATCTTTAAACACCTTTAACTTATTAACAATATTAACTATATGTGATAACATGCTTGTATTATCATTAAACACATTTAACTTGTTAACAATATTAACTATATGTGTTAAACATGCTTGCATTATCTTTAAACACCTTTAACTTGTTAACAATATTAACTATATGTATTAAACATGCTTGCATTATCTTTAAACACCTTTAACTTATTAACAATATTAACTATATGTGTTAAACATGCTTGCATTATCTTTAAACACCTTTAACTTATTAACAATATTAACTATATGTATTAAACATGCTTGCATTATCTTTAAACACCTTTAACTTGTTAACAATATTAACTATATGTGTTAAACATGCTTGCATTATCTTTAAACATCTTTAACTTGTTAACAATATTAACTATATGTATTAAACATACTTTTATTATCATTAAACACCTTTAATTTATTAACAATATTAACCATGTGTTAAACATGTGTTAAACATGCTTGCATTATCATTAAACACCCTTAACTTGTTAACAAAAACATATATTTCATAAATAAGTAAATATAAATGATATATATGAATGAGGTAGATCCCCACGACTTGATCAATTGAAAAGTAGCTCGCCTGCAGAAAAAGTGTGAGCACCTCTGGCCTAAGCTGTCAACTCAGAGTCCAGCACAAGTTCTTAAGGTATCAGGGAGTGAGGTTTCCTCATGTCCACAATGCCTGGCTTTTGTTACATCTCTAAGTACGTAAAAAACGGACCTGAATTCTCGTTTTGACGTACACACATTTACATACTCATCAATTCAAAGGCATAGAAGTCGTGAGTGACTGGTGTCCTACCGATGTCTTCCAGGAACATGACTTGTCCTGTGGTGGTTTTCAGTACTTTCTGTGTAGGAAATCCCTTCTCCTGCAGAAGGTTCATGGCATACGTCTGCACTTCAGTCATGGCGGGGTTCTTATTGGTCTTTGAATTCATAATCTTCAGCACAAACTGTCCCCCGTCCACCGTCACAACGCGGAGGTTCTGGTCGTCCCAGCTGGGCAGACTGTGGACTTCAGAGGGAGTCAGGTCGTAGCATCTCTTCACGAGTTCTGCGGCCTGAGCCCGGCTGAGTTTGGGTATGGCATGCATGGCTGACATCTTGATGGGAAAAAAAAACACGTATGTGGTAATCATACCTGGACTCATACCAGTTTTGACTGGTTGGTTTGGCTGGTTTAAAAACAGGTCTGAATTCCACAATCAGACAGTCCGAAACCCCATACTCTCTGAGCACTCCCCACAGGACTTCCCGAGGGACACGGTCGAATGCCTTCTCCAAGTCCACAAAGCACATGTAGACTGGTTGGGCAAACTCCCATGCACCCTCAAGGACCCTGCCGAGAGTATAGAGCTGGTCCACAGTTCCACGACCAGGACGAAAACCACACTGTTCCTCCTGAATCCGAGGTTCGACTATCCGGCGTAGCCTCCTCTCCAGTACACCTGAATAGACCTTACCGGGAAGGCTGAGGAGTGTGATCCCACGATAGTTAGAACACACCCTCCGGTTCCCCTTTTTAAAGAGAGGAACCACCACCCCGGTCTGCCAATCCAGAGGTACTGCCCCCGATGTCCACGCGATGCTGCAGAGTCTTGTCAACCAAGACAGCCCCACAGCATCCAGAGCCTTAAGGAACTCCGGGCGGATCTCATCCACCCCCGGGGCCTTGCCACCGAGGAGCTTTTTAACTACCTCAGCAACCTCAGCCCCAGAAATAGGAGAGCCCACCATAGATTCCTCAGGCACTGCTTCCTCATAGGAAGACGTGTTGGTGGGATTGAGGAGGTCTTCGAAGTATTCCCTCCACATACAATGATTTGCAAATCATTTTCAACCCATATTCAGTTGAATATGCTACAAAGACAACATATTTGATGTTCAAACTGATAAAAAAATGTTTTTTTGCAAATAATCATTAACTTTGGAATTTGATGCCAGCAACACGTGACAAAGAAGTTGGGAAAGGTGGCAATAAATACTGATAAAGTTGAGGAATGCTCATCAAACACTTATTTGGAACATCCCACAGGTGAGCAGGCTAATTGGGAACAGGTGGGTGCCATGATTGGGTATAAAAGTAGATTCCATGAAATGCTCAGTCATTCACAAACAAGGATGGGGCGAGGCTCACCACTTTGTCAACAAATGCCTGAGCAAATTGTTGAACAGTTTAAGAAAAACATTTCTCAAGCAGCTATTGCAAGGAATTTAGGGATTTCACCATCTACGCTCCGTAATATCATCAAAGGGTTCAGAGAATCTGGAGAAATCACTGCACGTAAGCAGCTAAGCCCGTGACCTTCCATCCCTCAGGCTGTACTGCGTCAACAAGCGACATCAGTGTGTAAAGGATATCACCACATGGGCTCAGGAACACTTCAGAAACCTACTTGTCAGTTGGTCGCTATATCTGTAAGTGCAAGTTAAAACTCTCCTTTGCAAACCGTTTATCAACAACACCCAGAAACGCCGTCGGCTTCGCTGGGCCTGAGCTCATCTAAGATGGACTGATACAAAGTGGAAAAGTGTTCTGTGGTCTGACGAGTCCACATTTCAAATTGTTTTTTGGAAACTGTGGACGTCGTGTCCTCCGGACCAAAGAGGAAAAGAACCATCCGGATTGTTCTAGGCGCAAAGTGTAAAAGGCAGCATGTGTGATGGTATGGGGGTGTATTAGTGCCCAAGACATGGGTAACTTACACATCTGTGAAGGCACCATTAATGCTGAAAGGTACATACAGGTTTTGGAGCAACATATGTCGGCATCCAAACAACGTTACCATGGACGCCCCTGCTTATTTCAGCAAGACAATGCCAAGCCACGTGTTACATCAACGTGGCTTCATAGTAAAAGAGTGCGGGTACTAGACTGGCCTGCCTGTAGTCCAGACCTGTCTCCCATTGAAAAATGTGTGGCGCATTATGAAGCCTAAAATAGCACAAGGGAGACCCCCGGACTGTTGAACAACTTAAGCTGTACATCAAGCAAGAATGGGAAAGAATTCCACCTGAGAAGCTTCAAAAATGTGTCTCCTCAGTTCCCAAACCTTTACTGAGTGTTGTTAAAAGGAAAGGCCATGTAACACAGTGGTGAACATGCCCTTTCCCAACTACTTTGGCACGTGTTGCAGCCATGAAATTCTAAGTTAATTATTATTTGCAAAAAAAAAAAAATAAAGTTTATGAGTTTATTATTTATTATTACCATTTATGAGTTTGAACATCAAATATGTTGTCTTTGTAGTGCATTCAATTAAATATGGGTTGAAAAGGATTTGCAAATCATTGTATTCCGTTTATAATTACACCTAACACAATTTCCCAACTCATATGGAAACGGGGTTTGTAATATAAAACAGTGCAGTTGCCCTTTAAATTTTTTATGTTTTTACTTCTCAAATCATTCCAAAAGTGAGTAATACTCAATAGTATTAAATACAGTTTCTGACGGAAGAGTTAACCATGCCAACAATGAAGCGCTATAATAGCAAACATTATTATATATATATATACATATATATATATATATATATATATATATATATATATATATATATATATATATATATATATATAGCAGCGAGAATACCAAGAAGCGCATATGCCAAATTTTCAAAGAGAACGGCCTACGGATCACGATTGAAGCCAACAAGCAAACCGTCAACTTCCTTGACGTCACTTTCAACCTGAGAAATAACAGCTACCAACCATTCACGAAACCCAACACAACACTCCAATACGTGCACCATGACAGCAACCACCCACCCACCACCACGAAAAGAATACCTACCTTATACTTACCTTATATATATATATATTTAATATATATATATATATATATATATATATATATATATATATATATATATATATATATACATATATATATATATATATATGTATATATATATATATATATATATATATATATATATATATATATATATATATATATATATATATATTTAATACATATATATATATATATATATGTATATATATATATATATATATGTATATATATATATATATATATATATATATATATATATATATATATATATATATATATATATATATATATATATATATATACATACATATACAGTATATATATACAGTATATATACATACACAGATTAAGTAAATATAAATTCCTTCCAACTCACCACACCTCAGTATGAATGCGTTCAACAAAATAAACTTGCTAAACAAGAAGGAGCTGCCTTTTATCTTGTAGGTAGGAGGTGGGTACATCTGTGGTGGTTGTTTGCATTCATCATGTCTTTAAATATTCCAACTATTCTTGTGTGCAGACTCCATACCAATATGTTGGTACAAAACAAGTGATGTTGTTACGTTATGTAAATGGTAAATAAAAAGACAATACAAAGATTTGCAGATCCTTTTCAACTTATATTCAATTGAATAGACTGCAAAGACAAGATATGTCATGTTCACACTGAGAAACGGAATGTTTTTTTGCAAATAATCATGAACTTAGAATTTAATGGCAGCAACACATTGCAAAAAAGGCATTTTTACAACTGTGTTACATGGCCTTTCCTTTTAACAACACTCAGGAAAGGTTTGGGAACTGAGGAGACACATTTTTGAAGTGGAATTCTTTCCCATTCTTGCTTGATGTACAGCTTAAGTTGTTCAACAGTCTCCCTTCTCATATTTTAGCCTTCAACATTTTCAATGGGAGACAGGTCTGGACTACAGGCAGGCCAGTCTAGTACCCGCACTCTTTTACTATGAAGCCACGCTGTTGTAACACGTGGCTTGGCATTGTCTTGCTGAAATAAGCAGGGGCGTCCATGAAAAAGTCCTTGCTTGGATAGCAACATACAGTATGTTGCTCCAAAAGGTGTATGTACCTTTCAGCATTAATGGTGCCTTCACAGATGTGTAAGTTACCCATGTCTTGGGCACTAATACACCCCCATACCATGTCTGGGTTTCGTCTGTTTTCATGTTGTCTTGTCATTTCCTATTTTATTTTGAAAGGTTAACTCTCCCTCTTGTTTCAGGTCACTTGCCCTTCCTCCTGTTTCACTGGTCTGATGTCTCTCCTGATTGCCTGATTGTGTCCACCTGTGTCACCCACCCCTGCGCATTTCTGTCTCGCCGGCTCAGCCCTGCAGAACGTAACTATGATGTTGGCAACAGGAAACTGCTGGTGGTTAAGGCAGCACTGGAAGAGTGGCGACATTGGTTAGAGGGGGCACCGCATCCTTTCATAGTTTGGACAGACCACAAAAATCTTGAATATATCAAACAGGCCAAGAGGCTGAATTCACGCCAGGCCAGGTGGGCATTGTTTTTCAACCGTTTTAACTTCACGTTGTCTTACAGGCTGGGGTCCCGCAATGTCAAGTCAGACGCCTTGTCTCGCCTCTACGACCCGAGCCTGTTACCAAGGTACCAGAGCCCATCCTTCCACTGAACTGTGTGGTTGGAGCGGTCACTTGGCAGATAGAACAAGAAGTAAGACACGCCAACGGTGAGAACCCTCCACCTAGTGGGTGCCCAGAGAATCGCTTGTTTGTCCCGGTCAATCTGCGCCCACAGGTGATCCATTGGGCTCACACCTCGCTGCTTACTTGCCATCCGGGGGTCCGGAGAACTATGTTTATGATCTCACAGTGGTTCTGGTGGCCATCCATGGAGGCGGGGGTCCGGGAGTACATCGAGGTGTGTCCGGTCTGCGCTCGCAATAAAACATCCTCCGGGCCACGTGTTGGACTGCTACAGCCTCTGCCCATTCCCTCCAGACCGTGGTCGAACATCTCTATGGACTTCGTCACGGGCCTCCCGGTCTCAAGAGGTAACACCGGTTGACCGATTCTCTAAGATGACACATTTTATTGCCTTGCCAAAGTTGCCCACAGCCAAAGAGACTGCTCAGATACTGATGCAGCATGTTTTTAGAATTCATGGATTTCCCACAGACATTGTATCGGACCGGGGGCCCCAATTCATCTCACGGTTCTGGAGGGAGTTCTGCAAACTCATTGGAGCTACAGCCAGCCTGACATCAGGATACCACCCGGAGGCAAACGGCCAGACCGAGCGCCTCAACCAACAATTGGAAACCGGCCTCCAATGCCTCGTGTCCCAGAACCCAACAACATGGAGTTCCCACCAGGTCTGGGTGGAATACGCCCATAACTTCTTGCCCACCTCTGCCACTGGCTTTTCTCCTTTCAAGTGTGTCTACGGCTACCAACCACCAGTGTTCCCGGACTCAGAGCCAGAAGTTTCCGTTCCCTCCGCCCACGCCCTGGTGCCCCGATGCCGTCGCATCTGGCTTGCGGCCCGACAAGTGCTCGCTCGTCAAGGTGATCAGGTCAAGAAAGCAGCCGACCGAAAGTGCCGCCCAGCACCTGATTACCAGCCAGGACAGCGAGTATGGCTAGCTGCCAAAGACCTGCACCTCAAGGTGCCATCCAAAAAGTTGGCGCCCAGATTCGTCGGTCCCTTCCCCATCGCCAAGGTCATCGGTCCAGCAGAAGTACGCCTACGCCTACCCAGGTCGCTCCGCGGCCACCCTACTTTCCATGTCAGCCAAGTCAAGCCTGCCAAAGAAAACCCCATGGTCCCAGCCACCAAACCCCCCCCGCCCCCCCTTGCCACTGGAAGCGGCAGACAGAGGACTTCTGTACCGGGTCAAGAAACTCTTAATGGTACGCAACAGAGGTCGAGGTAGACAGTTCTTGGTGGATTGGGAGGGGTATGGTCCTGAAGAGAGACAGTGGATTCCCCAACGGAACATTGATGACCCCTCCCTCATCCGGGACTTCTATAGACTCCACCCTGAGGTCCCTGGGCCGTCAGGAGTCGGCCCAAGAACGGGGGGTTCTGTCACACCTGGGTGAAGTCTTGTCTGGGTTTCGTCTGTTTTCATGTTGTCTTGTCATTTCCTATTTTATTTTGAAAGGTTAACTCTCCCTCTCGTTTCAGGTCACTTGCCCTTCCTCCTGTTTCACTGGTCTGATGTCTCTCCTGATTGCCTGATTGTGTCCACCTGTGTCACCCACCTTCATGTCACCCACCTTCACCTTCCTTCTGTCCTGTGCCAGTGTTTTCATATCTTTTGTGCGAACCTCCAGCGTTCCATGTCCACAGCCATTGCCACGTTGTTCGTACCCTTTTTGTCAGGTAAGATTAGTTGTTTAGCATTGCCTCTCTTGGAGCGTCTTTTGTTATATTTTGCATATTGTTCTCTTTGCAACCTTTTTCCCTCCGCAGCTGGAGCGTTATGAGTTCATTGAGATTGTTATTAGTTTAGAGGTTAGATAAGCTCGGCTTTTGATAGCCTGCTAAGTTTCTCCCCTTTTTGACCCTTTCTCTTGTTTGGAATAAATATTTGTTGTCAACTCCTGCATCTGTGTCCAGAGTCCTGTTCAGGTCGTGACACATAGTAGAGTTTTAACTTGCACTTACAGATGTAGCGACCAACTGTCGTTACTGACAGTGGTTTTCTGACGTGTTCCTGAGCCTATGTGGTGATATCTTTTACACACTGATGTCGCTTTTTGATGCAGTACCGCCCGAGGGATCCAAGGTCTGTCATGATCCGTGGTCCGGATCATGTTTTGTTTAGTTATGCTGTTAGTTTTGGACTTCCTTAGTTCCTGGTTTCACTTCTTTGTTTGAGTTTGTTTTGTTTCCATGGTTACCCATTAGTTTCACCTGTTCCACATTTGGACTCACACACACCTGTCACCAATCATGTCACTGTTATTTAAGCTTACCTTTGTTCATCACTCGTTCTGCCTGCATTGTCGTTATGTCACACCGGTTCATGTCTCGTTTTGACCAAGTAAGTTTCCATGTCCATGTCCTAGTTTCTGTTAATTAGCAGCTTCTTGTGTTTTAGGCACACTTGCCTTTTTTGGTTGTATTTTTGTGTTTTGTGGTAGTGAGTGATTTATGTCAATAAATCCAAGCCCACCTCCACGCTGTCGTCCGGAGCCGTCTCTTTTGCGTTGGAAGAACAACCCCGCAGCTAGCTGTGACCCCCTACGTGACAGAATGCAGGCAGCTGACGTTCTTCCGCAGACCGGCCCCGAGGAGGTGATGGAGACGCGCTGGCAAAGATGGAAGCCAGCCAGAAAGGCTTTTTCTCGCCAGCATGATGCGTTGTTCCCCCAAAATCCTCATCCGGACAACAAGATTCCCCAACCAGCCCATTCTTCCTTGCCGCCGCAGGAGACCCGTGCTGATGACGTCATCCCGCCCACTGGTGATGACGTCAGAAACCAAGATTTTTTTTTTGATTCTATTTACGCCCTGTGTCAGCCGCCCACTATGGACTTTGTTTAAAAAACAAATCCTTTTGAGAAAATGTTCTCTAAATTTAGATTTTTTCAGACCCAGTCTAAAGTGGGGGTAGGGAATAGACATTTTGGACAATTTAGTGGGGAGGATTCTGCCCCCCTCCTGACCTCCCTCCGCCCGCCCCGAAAGACGGTTCCAAACTGCGGGGAGCGCGTCTGGTATCCGCCCCTTGAGGGGGGGGCTGGGGCCGGGAGCTGTGCTGGTGGGGTGACTCAGACGCACCCAACCAGGCAGCAACCTCCAGCCCGTCCTCCACCACCAGTCCGTCGGCATGTCAAGCCGCAATCCCCAGCTAGACCGCCTCCGCCATGCTCATGGCTAACCTCAGCTCGGGTGGGCCTGCAGACGCCACCATCATCTCCGGTGGGCTAGCAGACGCCACCATCATCTCCGGTGGGCTTGCAGATGCCACCATCTCCAGTTCCTGTTCCTCGGCTAGCACCTGTCCCTGTTCCTCGGATAGCACCTGTCCCTGTTCCTCGGCTAGCACCTGTCCCTGCTCCTCGGCTAGCACCTGTCCCTGCTCCTCGGCTAGCACCTGTCCCTGCTCCTCGGCTAGCACCTGTCCCTGCTCCACGGCTAGCACCTGTCCCTGCTCCTCGGCTAGCACCTGTCCCTGCTCCACGGCTAGCACCTGTCCCTGCTCCTCGGCTAGCACCTGTCCCTGCTCCACGGCTAGCACCTGTCCCTGCACCACGACAAGCTTCGCCGCCGGTACCTGCACCACGACAAGCTTCGCCGCCGGTACCTGCACTACGCCAAGACCCAAGCCAAGACCCGTCTGCTGCTGCGTCCACGCCTGACCCGTCTGCTGCTGCGTCCACGCCTGACCCGTCTGCTGCTGCGTCCACGCCTGCCACGTCTGCTGCTGCGTCCACACCTGCCACGTCTGCTGCTGCGTCCACGCCTGCCACGTCTGCTGCTGCGTCCACGCCTGCCACGTCTGCTGCTGCGTCCACGCCTGCCACGTCTGCTGCTGCGTCCAAGCCTGCCACGTCTGCTGCTGCGTCCAAGCCTGCCATTACACCGCCGACACGTCCACCTCCCCGTTGACCACGGATGTGGCCGCTCCCTGGTCGTCCGCCTCGCCAAGTGCGCCCACTTTCCAGTCGGTCACGAATGTGGCCATTCCCTGGGCGCCCGCCTCGCCTGCTGCAGCGGCGTTCCACTCGCCGCCGCCACTTGACTTTGCCTCGGTGGATTCGGGGACACTTGGCCTGGTGACCCACCGCCTAGTCCTCCCTCCGCCCTCCCGTGACTTTTGACCCTGCTTGTTTTTTGTTTTTTTTGTTATATGGACATCTGATATCTGTCCTTGAGAAGGGGGTTCTGTCATGATCCGTGGTCCGGATCATGTTTTGTTTAGTTATGCTGTTAGTTTTGGACTTCCTTAGTTCCTGGTTTCACTTTCTTGTTTGAGTTTGTTTTGTTTCCATGGTTACCCATTAGTTTCACCTGTTCCACGTTTGGACTCACACACACCTGTCACCAATCATGTCACTGTTATTTAAGCTTACCTTTGTTCATCACTCGTTCTGCCTGCATTGTCGTTATGTCACACCGGTTCATGTCTTGTTTTGACCAAGTAAGTTTCCATGTCCATGTCCTAGTTTCTGTTAATTAGCAGCTTCTTGTGTTTTAGGCACACTTGCCTTTTTTGGTTGTGTTTTGTGGTAGTGAGTGATTTATGTCAATAAATCCAAGCCTACCTCCACGCTGTCGTCCGGAGCCGTCTCTTTTGCGTTGGAAGAACAACACGCGCAGCTAGCTGCGACCCCCACGTGACAAGGTCCGTAATATCATGGCTTACGTGCAGTGATTTCTCCAGATTCTCTGAACCCTCTGATGATATTACGGAGCGTAGATGGTGAAATCCCTAAATTCCTTGCAATAGCTGGTTGAGAAATGTTGTTCTTAAACTGTTCGACACACATTTGTTGACAAAGTGGTGACCCTCGCCCCGTCCTTGTTTGTGAATGACTGATCATTTCTTGGAAGCTGCTTTTATACCCAGGATGTTTCCACCAGTTGGGAGGATTTTTTCACCAGTATTAAATTTTGTTGACCAAAAATTTCCGCCTTAGTTATCGTCAACGACCTATTTACCCCTGACCAAATTAGGAAGATAACAAATCAAAATAAATGCATGTTGACTAAAACACTGACGAAATGAATTGACGATTTAGACGACCAATTTAAGGGGGGACCCTTACCCAAAAATGTAAAACTTTGTCTTACAAATATATGCAACAATACATATATGTAATGCTAACTTGAAATACAAAAGAAAGCAGATAAATGGAGCGAACTGTATTAACCTTGTAGATTGTTATAGTAACAATAGGTTAAGCTTTGTCAGTGTGCCATGTGTTACCCAGTTTCCCCTAGGGCAACAACGTTAATATATGTTTGATGAAACGTTATTATATGCATGAGTGTATGTATATATATGTACTTGTATACAGTATGTGTATATGTATGTTTGTACAGTGAATGTATATGTACAGTACGTGTATATGTATGTTTGTACAGTGAATGTATATGTACAGTATGTGTATATGTATGTTTGTACAGTGAATATATATGTACATGTATGTGTAAAAAGGCAAGGAATCAAACAGAGACAGAATTCAATTTGGACTCAATATTGAGGAGAGACATGGCCACTGCACTCTCTGTACAGTCCTGCACCACGCTCTGACGAAGAAGGTTTACGTCTCCTCTTTTATTTAAATATTCAATGTTCACGCACCAACACATGTCTCAGCAGGAATGGGAAGTATGTAAAACAGTCATTGTTTTCAGTCACATTGAAGACCAAGAAGAGGATGTCTCGGGCTTGGGCTCTTCCTTGATCCAGCTGGGGCAGGTGTTGGAGGACAATGGATGACCCCTCCCGTCTCCTGACCACAGCTGCTTCAAGAGGGCAGCGGGTCGTAAATAGCGTTGACCTCGGTTACCAATTAGTTGGAAGAGAGTTTGTGAAATACTTCAAAGAGAGTTTGTTAAATACTTTAAAGAGAGTTCCTCTAAAATACTTCAAAGAGCGTTCGTAAAACACTTCAAAAGAGTTCCTCTGGAAGTTGAGCAGATCCTGCCATCTGTCCGTGTTGAAATCACAATGGAGTTTCACAAGCCTTCTTCCTCTTGGTAGGCCTCGAAAGACAGCCTTCATCTTCTTATCAGGAACATAATGTAATATCTTTTGTGATAACTTACAAACAATTATTCCAACAGATCACTAATAAGTAATTATTCAGGTTAAAGTGCTCAGTCAACCTGCTAATCAGGATCTTGTTAAAAGCTGAAGAAACGTCTCCACATAAAAGTCTCTTAGAAGCGTCTGGTGGTGTTCCATAGAATCTCTGAATCCTGGACGTACTGGTGTTAAAGATTACTCAGGTACATTTGACATAGTTTCTTGGCCGAGCTCTGGGTCAGGTAAGGATGGAGAGGAGTTACCATGAGGGTATGCCAATTCTTCCAGCAATGCCACAGATTGCAGTGCTTCCTTGTCCCAATCAGACATCTCTTTTTCTCCCGAGTCAACTTCACTCTCAGATATGTTAATAACGCTGTCTAAAGTAAAGGGTTTCTCAATATCTTTTTGACTGGCCCTGTGGGCCGAGTGGGCCACTTTTGGTAAGCAGAACTGGCGCTGCGGGATGAACCGAACGCCGGGTTAAGGCGCCCGATGCCGACGCTCATCAGACCCCAGAAAAGGTGTTGGTTGATATAGACAGCAGGACGGTGGCCATGGAAGTCGGAACCCGCTAAGGAGTGTGTAACAACCCACCTGCCGAATCAACTAGCCCTGAAAATGGATGGCGCTGGAGCGTCGGGCCCATACCCGGCCGTCGCCGGCAGCGAGAGCCGCGAGGGCTAGGCCGCGACGAGTAGGATGGCCGCCGCGGTGCGCGCTGAAGCCTCGGGCGCGAGCCCGTGTGGAGCCGCCGCGGGTGCGAGGGACATCGCACCTCCACGCGCTTGGAGGTGCGCTCAGCGCGGCTCCCAGATGATTGCGCACTGGTGTGCGTCTGGGCCGTGACAGCGTGGCACGCGAATGTCTCTGCTGCATTGGATCAGTCTCCTTTCTTTAACAGGCAAAAGCTTTATAACCTCACTAATGCCTTGCATCGTCTATATTAGATATATAACAGCGGGCGGGTGCGGTTTTGATTAAATGTTAGATCGGGTGGATGGCGGATGTTTGACGACTTTTGTGATGCGGTTGCGGATGAAATAATTGCCTATCCGCGCATCTCTAGTAGGTAGGTAGGTCTTTATTGTCATTGCACAAGTACAACAAAACTTTGTTTTCAGCACAAACCTGTTCAAGATGAGACAAACAAAGAGTATGCAGGGTTACAGAACAGGAACGCTGATGGGTCGCCACAAGGCGCCCCATAAAAGATGGGAAAAAGGTCAACGCTGGGGGAGGATGAGTAAAAAAATACAATCTAGACTGGGCTCCTAAGGGGGCCCAGTTTGGAGTGGGAAAAAACCTCCATAGCAAAGCACATATACATATTACAAAAACAACTCGAGACTTGCAACAGAGGGGAGGGAGTGGGGGTTACGTTGGCAGGCTGCAGCTCTTCAGGCACTGCCCAGCCATCCATCACCCCTAAGGGATTCACGTCAAGGGCGTTGGATGGGGGCTGGGGTATGTGTATTGACGGAGGCAGATAATTGCATACATCCATATTTGTGTGTTACTTCTTTATTTTCATAGTCATATTACAAAACAGCTAGTGTTCTTTATTTGTTCTCTTTTGGTTGTCTGCAAGTACTGTGTGCCAACTTTGAATCTTAGGAATGTGAGGAGGGATCTTCTCTGCTTCTCGTCTCAGGCCGACTTTAGATAAGAGACACAATGGACTTGTGTTGAGGTGAGAGAGATGGGGGGGGGGGGGGATAGGAGAGGAGAGTGTTTTTCCATTTCTTTCCTTTTCTGGTTATCCTCAAGTCCAAGGGGAGTAGCAATAAATCATTTCTCTTATCTGTTCCTGTGCCCGCCTGTGGAGGGGGAGGACAACGAGGGTGGGGGCAAGGGAGACGTTATAGAAGAGTGTTTTCCGTGATGTTGGATTAGACCATTTTTAGCTGCGCTAGTGAGCGCTTCTGTACTGGATTTGGTCTCACGTTTGTTTCCAAAGGCTTTGGAAATAAATTACAAAATACCTATTCTGTCTCTGATGGTCCTTCTTACTCAGCTTATGTGTCACCAAAAGAGCTTGGGAGTGACCAGCAACTTGAATTCCCTGGGAGGAACAACTGGTCGAAACGCAACAGTATGTAGCGTATATTTTTTGTGGATGCATGTGTGTGTGTGTGCAAGCCTGCCGCGTTTCTCTGTTCCGCGGCCTTGGTGTTCTGGTCAGTCAGTCCAAAGTCAACAACAACAGGTGTGTGTCCACGAGAGACAAGAAGGGAGTTTGTTGTGTCTTCCCTACACTCTCCTTCAGGAGAGTCTCGAAGGCAGGGAAACAATCCAAGTTAGAATGTTTAGTATGCGAGTGGAAATAAAATGTGCTTTTCACTCTAAATTGTCTATGACTGGTCCTCAAATTCAGCCTGCGGGGCAGACAGTCTTATGTGATCCAAATCACAAGAGTGTCCACAGTTCTTCTCGCATCCTCCAATCATTTGTGGCAGCTTTGGGGTACTTTGAAGACCGCCAGCAACTTCCGATTTGTCGACAAACCAGAGCAACACTTGCTCCAATCAGCAGATGTCCTGTTGTCATAATTCCTAATAGGTAAATATCTTCACGTTCTCCACTGAAAGGGTCGCCAAGCATGCGGCACTCATTTTTTTCCCAAGAGTCCGTCGTGTGTCCAGCAACAACCGCTCCGTCTCGACAGGTATGTTCCCCCAAACCCAAGATATTGTCAATTTCGTAGAGGCCAGTTAAATAGTTGTGCACCTGTCACTACAATATCCATTTCATCTGTGATGTAGCAGGTTGGCCTTTCTCCCCTTTTTCCTCTCCCTTATCTCTCCTGCTTGCTTCTTTGTCTTCTCTTAACTTTTTTGTTGCCTCTTTTTGCACTGCTCTCCAAATCTAAACATTGGAACTATTTAACTGGCCTCAACGAAATTGACAAGACCCTGGGTTCGGGGGAACCTACTTGTCGAGACGGAGCGGTTGTTGCTGGACACACCACGGACTCGTGCGGCAAAGACACAACAAACTCCCTTCTTGTTTCTCATGGACACACACCTGTTGTTGTTGACTTTGGACTTATCGGCTGCACAACATCAAGGCCGCGGAACAGAGACACACTGCAGGCTTACTCACACACATGCATCCACAAAAAACTATACGCCATATAAGATATCCAACGCCCTTGACGCAAATCCCATAGGAGTGATGGAAGGATGGGCAGCACCTGAGAGCTGCGGCCCGCCACCATGGCCCCCCACTCCCTCCCCCCTGTTGCTAGATATCTCGAGATGTACGTTGTAATATGTACAGGTAAAAGCCAGTAAATTAGAATATTTTGAAAAACTTGATTTATTTCAGTAATTGCATTCAAAAGGTGTAACTTGTACATTATATTTATTCATTGCACACAGACTGATGCATTCAAATGTTTATTTCATTTAATTTTGATGATTTGAATTGGCAACAAATGAAAATCCAAAATTCCGTGTGTCACAAAATTAGAATATTACTTAAGGCTAATACAAAAAAGGGATTTTTAGAAATGTTGGCCAACTGAAAAGTATGAAAATGAAAAATATGAGCATGTACAATACTCAATACTTGGTTGGAGCTCCTTTTGCCTCAATTACTGCGTTAATGCGGCGTGGCATGGAGTCGATGAGTTTTTGGCACTGCTCAGGTGTTATGAGAGCCCAGGTTGCTCTGATAGTGGCCTTCAACTCTTCTGCGTTTTTGGGTCTGGCATTCTGCACCTTCCTTTTCACAATACCCCACAGATTTTCTATGGGGCTAAGGTCAGGGGAGTCGGCGGGCCAATTTAGAACAGAAATACCATGGTCCGTAAACCAGGCACGGGTAGATTTTGCGCTGTGTGCAGGCGCCAAGTCCTGTTGGAACTTGAAATCTCCATCTCCATAGAGCAGGTCAGCAGCAGGAAGCATGAAGTGCTCTAAAACTCGCTGGTAGACGGCTGCGTTGACCCTGGATCTCAGGAAACAGAGTGGACCGACACCAGCAGATGACATGGCACCCCAAACCATCACTGATGGTGGAAACTTTACACTAGACTTCAGGCAACGTGGATCCTGTGCCTCTCCTGTCTTCCTCCAGACTCTGGGACCTCGATTTCCAAAGGAAATGCTAAATTTGCATGGTTGGGTGATGGTTTGGGGTGCCATGTCATCTGCTGGTGTCGGTCCACTCTGTTTCCTGAGATCCAGGGTCAACGCAGCCGTCTACCAGCAAGTTTTAGAGCACTTCATGCTTCCTGCTGCTGACCTGCTTTATGGAGATGGAGATTTCAAGTTCCAACAGGACTTGGCGCCTGCACACAGCGCAAAATCTACCCGTGCCTGGTTTACGGACCATGGTATTTCTGTTCTAAATTGGCCCGCCAACTCCCCTGACCTTAGCCCCATAGAAAATCTGTGGGGTATTGTGAAAAGGAAGATGCAGAATGCCAGACCCAAAAACGCAGAAGAGTTGAAGGCCACTATCAGAGCAACCTGGGCTCTCATAACACCTGAGCAGTGCCAGAAACTCATCGACTCCATGCCACGCCGCATTAACGCAGTAATTGAGGCAAAAGGAGCTCCAACCAAGTATTGAGTATTGTACATGCTCATATTTTTCATTTTCATACTTTTCAGTTGGCCAACATTTCTAAAAATCCCTTTTTTGTATTAGCCTTAAGTAATATTCTAATTTTGTGACACACAGAATTTTGGATTTTCATTTGTTGCCACTTCAAATCATCAAAATTAAATGAAATAAACATTTGAATGCATCAGTCTGTGTGCAATGAATAAATATAATGTACAAGTTACACCTTTTGAATGCAATTACTGAAATAAATCAAGTTTTTCAAAATATTCTAATTTACTGGCTTTTACCTGTATATGTGCTTTGCTATGGAGGTTTTTTCCCACTCCAGACTGGACCTCCTTAGGAGCCAAGTCTGGATTGTATTTTCTTACTCATCCTTCCCCAGCTTTTTACAATTTCCCCATTTTTACGGTGTGCCTTGTGGCGACCCATCAGCATTCCATTTTCGTCATTTATTTAGAAATATGGACAATGATATTTGTTACACGTTTGTCTCTATTACAATGTTGTGTGCAATTTCTTGTTCGTAAAAAGATGAATAGATATTACGGAGTTCATGCATGCATGTGGAGGTTATACATGGGTTATCGTTATACTGGTTATACATGACTCAGTTAATTATTTCTGTCTTTTTGTGATTGAGGTCAGCAGCAGTTTTGAACCACACCTTCTCCACCTGCGCCTTCCCCACCTTTAAAAGTTCCAGTAAAATCCGAACGCCGTTCTTGGACGTGTACATCAGATATTCCTCATTTTCAGGCTGCAGGGTCACAGCGTGCTTGGAGAGCACCAAGGTCTGGCAGAAACGGGACAGAACCAACCAAAACAGACAATCTTTCTCCGTCTTGTTGAGAGGAAAGATACTTTCCCAGCCGGCTAAGATAGCTCCGCCCACCTCAATGGGTTTAGGGTGTTCCAGCATCATGTACATGATGGTGATGGCCAGCTCATGCACGTAATAGCCAAAGTGGATCTCCCCAAAATCAATGATACCGGAAATCTTGTAAGCCTTGCTCTCGTCAGCTTGGACCAGCACATTGAGATCATTTAGGTCGCCGTGTATCACACCTGTGGAGACAAAGAAAAGAGATACATCACACATTACTTAAGGCATTGACGAGTCCTTTGAAGTTTCAGTACATTAATACTCGTCCCACACATACTTTTGGTCTTGGCATAGGACGGTCATCCTGGTTTCACATCTATGTTAGTCAGTGCCATTTTACACATCAATGATTCCATTCCTCACATGTCTTTCACTTAAGAGACAGCGATGAATGGAAAAAAACATATATATATATATATATATATATATATATATATATATGTATGTGTGGGAAAAAAATCACAAGACTATTTCATCTCTACAGGCCTGTTTCATGAGGGGGGGTACCCTCAATCATCAGGAGATTTTAATGGGAGCATTCGCATACCATGGTTTATATAGGGCACAGAGTGGGTGGGTACAGGCTGGCCTAGGGGCGTGGTGATTGGCTCATGTGTTACCTAGGAGGTGTTTCCGTCTATGGCGGCATGTTGTTACAATTTCGCTGCGCTTGTTGAGGGATGACAGGTCTGGACGGTAAATAATAAACAGTTTCTCTTTCAAGCATAGGTTGCATCTTTTATTACCACTATTGTAAGGTGTGCTGGATGCAAGAATTTGCCATGTTATTGAATATTCAACATTATTGTCTTTGAGGTCCCAAATGTGTTTGCTGAGTTCTGTGGTATTTCGCAGGTTTTTGTTCCTGAAAGAAGCCTTGTGATTGTTCCATCTGGTTTTGAATTCTCCCTCGGTTAATCCTACATATGTGTCGGATGTGTTAATGTCCTTGCGTATTACCTTAGATTGGTAGACAACTGATGTTTGTAAGCACCCCCCGTTGAGGGGGCAATCAGGTTTCTTTCGACAATTACATCCTTTGTTGGTTTTGGAGTCGCTCTGTCTGAGGGCCGACGGCTCATTTGCAATTGTTTTGTTGTGGTTTGAGATGATTTGTCGTATATTGTTCATGCAGCTGTAGCTCAATTTAATGTTGTTCTTGTTGAATACTTTTCTTAGGATGTTGTCTTTGGGAAAGTGTTTGTCAATCAGATTGAGGAATTTGTGTCCAATGTTCGTTGAGACGTTTTTGTTGTATGGGGGGTTGTACCAGATGATGTCGTTCCGTTTTCTGTTCTTTTTTGGCTGGTTTCCTGGCGTGGGTTCATAGGTGAGGGTGAAATTGTATCCGCTTTCATCAAGGGCTTTTTGGTACGGGGGGGTTGCTTGGTCAAATTCATCTTTGCTAGATGACAGCATCGATAGCCTTTTATTGATTCCGGTAGGTATTCTTTTCGTGGTGGTGGGTGGGTGGTTGCTGTCATGGTGCACGTATTGGAGTGTTGTGTTGGGTTTCGTGAATGGTTGGTAGCTGTTATTTCTCAGGTTGAAAGTGACGTCAAGGAAGTTGACGGTTTGCTTGTTGGCTTCAATCGTGATCCGTAGGCCGTTCTCTTTGAAAATTTGGCATATGCGCTTCTTGGTATTCTCGCTGCTCCTTGGCGAGGCGCGACACACTGCCATATATATATATATATATATATATATATATATATATATATATATATATATATATATATATATATATATATATATATATATATACACAGTCGTGGTCAAAAGTGTACATACACTTGTAAAGAACATCATGTCATGGCTGTCTTGAGTTTCCAATAATTTCTACAACTCTTATTTTTTTGTGATGGAGTGATTGGAGCACATACTTGTTGGAAAAAATTTGCAAAAAAAGCTAGCATATTAGCGTTAGCATGCGAAAATGTTATCGTTAGCAAGTGTCAAGTAACACAATATTTGATTCTGAAGTGTATACCAGGAAAAGATTTGCAAATAAATCTAGCATGTTAGCGTTAGCATGCGAAAATGTTAT
This sequence comes from Nerophis lumbriciformis, assembly GCF_033978685.3. Classification (NCBI taxonomy): domain Eukaryota; kingdom Metazoa; phylum Chordata; class Actinopteri; order Syngnathiformes; family Syngnathidae; genus Nerophis; species Nerophis lumbriciformis. The sequence goes on along the minus strand of NC_084561.2, from coordinate 44,911,188 downwards.
CGTTAGCAAGTGTCAAGTAACACAATATTTGACTCTGAAGTGTATACCAGGAAAATATTTGCAAGGAAATCTAGCTTATTAGCGTTAGCATGCTAACAATTTATCAGTTAACATGTGTCAAGTAACACAATATTTGACTCTGAAGTGTATACCAGAAAAATATTTGCAAAGAAATCTAGCATATTAGCGTTAGCATGCGAAATGTTATCAATTAGCATGTGTCAAGTAACACAATATTTGATTCTGAAGTGTATACCAGGAAAATATTTGCAAAGAAATTTAGCATATTAGCGTTAGCATGCGAAATGTTATCAGTTAGCATGTGTCAAGTAACACAATATTTGACTCTGAAGTGTATACCAGGAAAATATTTGCAAATAAATCTAGCATGTTTGCGTTAGCATGCTAAAATGCTATCAGTTAGCATGTGTCAAGTAACACAATATTTGACTCTGAAGTGTATACCAGGAAAATATTTGCAAATAAATCTAGCATATTAGTGTTGGCATGCTTACAATTTATCAGTTAGCATGTGTCAAGTAACACACTATTTGACTCTCAAGTATATACCAGGAAAATATTTGCAAAGAAATCTAGCATATTAGCGTTAGCATGCGAAATGTTATCATTTAGCGTGTGTAAAGTAACAAAATATTTGACTCTGAAGTGTATACCCGGAAAATATTTGCAAATAAATCTAGCATGTTAGCGTTAGCATGCGAAAATGTTATCGTTAGCAAGTGTCAAGTAACACAATATTTGACTCTGAAGTGTATACCAGGAAAATATTTGCAAATAAATCTAGCATGTTAGCGTTAGCATGCTAAAATGTTATCATTTAGCGTGTGTAAAGTAACACAATATTTGACTCTCAAATGTATACCAGGAAAATATGTGCAAATAAACCTAGCATGTTAGCATTAGCATGCAAACATTTGATCAGTTAGCATGTGTCAAGTAACACAATATTTGACTCTGAAGTGTATACCAGGAAAATATTTGCAAATAAATCTAGCATGTTAGCGTTAGCATGCTAAAATGCTATCAGTTAGCATGTGTCAAGTAACACAATATTTGATTCTGAAGTGTATACCAGGAAAATATTTGCAAATAAATCTAGCATATTAGCGTTAGCATGCGAAATGTTATCATTTAGCGTGTGTAAAGTAACAAAATATTTGACTCTGAAGTGTATACCAGGAAAATATTTGCAAATAAATCTAGCATGTTAGCGTTAGCATGCTAAAATGCTATCAGTTAGCATGTGTCAAGTAACACAATATTTGACTCTGAAGTGTATACCAGGAAAATATTTGCAAAGAAATCTAGCATGTTAGCGTTAGCATGCTAAAATGCTATCAGTTAGCATGTGTCAAGTAACACAATATTTGACTCTGAAGTGTATACCAGGAAAATATTTGCAAATAAATCTAGCATGTTAGCGTTAGCATGCTAAAATTCTATCAGTTAGCATGTGTCAAGTAACACAATATTTGACTCTGAAGTGTATACCAGGAAAATATTTGCAAATAAATCTAGCATGTTAGCGTTAGCATGCTAAAATGTTATCATTTAGCGTGTGTAAAGTAACACAATATTTGACTCTCAAATGTATACCAGGAAAATATGTGCAAATAAACCTAGCATGTTAGCATTAGCATGCAAACATTTGATCAGTTAGCATGTGTCAAGTAACACAATATTTGACTCTGAAGTGTATACCAGGAAAATATTTGCAAATAAATCTAGCATGTTAGCGTTAGCATGCTAAAATGCTATCAGTTAGCATGTGTCAAGTAACACAATATTTGATTCTGAAGTGTATACCAGGAAAATATTTGCAAATAAATCTAGCATATTAGCGTTAGCATGCGAAATGTTATCATTTAGCGTGTGTAAAGTAACAAAATATTTGACTCTGAAGTGTATACCCGGAAAATATTTGCAAATAAATCTAGCATGTTAGCGTTAGCATGCTAAAATGCTATCAGTTAGCATGTGTCAAGTAACACAATATTTGACTCTGAAGTGTATACCAGGAAAATATTTGCAAAGAAATCTAGCATGTTAGCGTTAGCATGCAAACATTTGATCAGTTAGCATGTCTAGGACAATGTTGGATTCCTGAAAATGTGAGCGTTTTTTAAAATATCATAAATGAGTTGAATATTTTGTAAGTGTTGTATGGAATCGGACCAAAATTAAAGAACGAAAACGATATCAATGTATTTTCAAGCACCAATTGACATGCGATACATGCAGGATGAACATGATACTTACACTTGCGGAAAGCAGAGTATTTAGGGGCCACATAGTTCTTGTACTGATGGAGAACCGTCCTCACGCCCGCCTGGAGAGGATGTCCATCTAGAAGGTTCATGTAGTCCTCCAGGAGAAGAACGTTTGACAGACTCCAAGTTAAGTCGTCCCTCTGCAACACTGACAGTTGAGGATGTTTCATCTTAGACACAAATGGAGGGAAAAATACTTAAAGAGCAGCTTTGAGGGTTCAAGGTTGCTGGTTTACCCAGACCCCTTTGCTCAAGTAGAATGTGCCTAACCAGTAGTAGTAAAAAACGTTGTGAGTTCCCTAACTAGTAGTCGTTTCATGCTGTGAGTTGCCAAACTAGTAGTAGTTTCATGTTGTGAGTTGCCTAACTAGTAATAGTTTCATGATGGGAGTTGTCTAACTAGTAGTAATGTCATGTTGTGAGTTACCTAACTAGTAGTAGTTTCATGTTGTAAATTGCCTACCTAGTAGTAAATTCATGTTGTGAGTCGCCTAACTAGTAGTCGTTTCATGCTGTGAGTTGCCAAACTAGTAGTAGTTTCATGTTGTGAGTTGCCTAACTAGTAATAGTTTCATGATGGGAGTTGTCTAACTAGTAGTAATGTCATGTTGTGAGTTACCTAACTAGTAGTAGTTTCATGTTGTAAATTGCCTACCTAGTAGTAAATTCATGTTGTGAGTCGCCTAACTAGTAGTCGTTTCATGCTGTGAGTTGCCAAACTAGTAGTAGTTTCATGTTGTGAGTTGCCTAACTAGTAATAGTTTCATGATGGGAGTTGTCTAACTAGTAGTAATGTCATGTTGTGAGTTACCTAACTAGTAGTAGTTTCATGTTGTAAATTGCCTACCTAGTAGTAAATTCATGTTGTGAGTCGCCTAACTAGTAGTCGTTTCATGCTGTGAGTTGCCAAACTAGTAGTAGTTTCATGTTGTGAGTTGCCTAACTAGTAATAGTTTCATGATGGGAGTTGTCTAACTAGTAGTAATGTCATGTTGTGAGTTACCTAACTAGTAGTAGTTTCATGTTGTAAATTGCCTACCTAGTAGTAAATTCATGTTGTGAGTCGCCTAACTAGTAGTCGTTTCATGCTGTGAGTTGCCAAACTAGTAGTAGTTTCATGTTGTGAGTTGCCTAACTAGTAATAGTTTCATGATGGGAGTTGTCTAACTAGTAGTAATGTCATGTTGTGAGTTACCTAACTAGTAGTAGTTTCATGTTGTAAATTGCCTACCTACTAGTAAATTCATGTTGTGAGTCGCCTAACTAGTAGTAGTTTCATGTTGTGATTTGTCTAACTACTAGTAGTTTCATGTTGTGATTTGCCTATCTAGTAGTACTGTCTTGTCGTAAATTGCCTATCTAGTAGTAAATTCATGTTGTGAGTCGCCTAACTAGTAGTCGTTCAATGTTGTGAATTTCCTATACTAGTAGAAGTTTCATGTTGTGAGTCGCCTAACTAGTAGTAGTTTCATGTTGTGATTTGCCTATTTAGTAGTAGTTTTGTGTAGTAAATTGCCTATCTAGTAGTAAATTCATGTTGTGAGTCGCCTAACTAGTAGTAGTTTCATGTTGTGAGTTGCCTAACTAGTAATAGTTTCATGATGGGAGTTGTCTAACTAGTAGTAATGTCATGTTGTGAGTTACCTAACTAGTAGTAGTTTCATGTTGTGATTTGCCTATCTACTAGTAAATTCATGTTGTGAGTCGCCTAACTAGTAGTAGTTTCATGTTGTGATTTGTCTAACTAGTAGTAGTTTCATGTTGTGATTTGCCTGTCTAGTAGTATTTTCATGTAGTAAATTGCCTATCTAGTAGTAAATTCATGTTGTGAGTCGCCTAACTAGTAGTAGTTCAATGTTGTGAATTTCCTAAACTAGTAGAAGTTTCATGTTGTGAGTCGCCTAACTAGTAGTAGTTTCATTTTGTGAGTTGCCCAACTAATAGTAGTTTCATGTTGTGAGTTGCCTAACTAGTAGTGGTTTCATGTTGTGATTTGTCCAACTAGTAGTAGTTTCATGTTGTGATTTGTCTAACTAGTAGTAGTTTCATGTTGTGATTTGCTTATCTAGTAGTAGTTTCTTGTTGTAAATTGCCAATCTAGTAGTAAATTCATGTTGTGAGTCGCCTAACTAGTAGTAGTTGCATGTTGTGATTTGTCTAACTAGTAGTAGTTTCATGTTGTGATTTGCCTATCTAGTAGTAGTTTTGTGTAGTAAATTGCCTATGTAGTAGTAAATTCATGTTGTGAATTGCCTAACTAGTAGTAGTTCAATGTTGTGAATTTCCTAAACTAGTAGAAGTTTCATGTTGTGAGTCGCCTAACTAGTAGTAGTTTCATTTTGTGAGTTGCCCAACTAATAGTAGTTTCATTTTGTGAGTTGCCCAACTAATAGTAGTTTCATGTTGTGAGTTGCCTAACTAGTAGTGGTTTCATGTTGTGATTTGTCCAACTATTAGTAGTTTCATGTTGTGATTTGTTTAACTAGTAGTAGTTTCATGTTGTGATTTGCCTATCTAGTAGTAGTTTTGTGTAGTAAATTGCCAGTGTAGTAGTAAATTCATGTTGTGAGTTGCCTAACTAGTAGTAGTTCAATGTTGTGAATTTCCTAAACTAGTAGAAGTTTCATGTTGAGAGTCGCCTAACTAGTAGTAGTTTCATGTTGTGATTTGTCTAACTAGTAGTAGTTTCATGTTGTGATTTGCCTATCTAGTAGTAGTTTCATGTTGTAAATTTCCTACCTACTAGTAAATTCATGTTGTGAATCGCCTAACTAGTAGTAGTTTCATGTTGTGATTTGTCTAACTAGTAGTAGTTTCATGTTGTGATTTGCCTATCTAGTAGTATTTTCATGTAGTAAATTGCCTATCTAGTAGTAAATTCATGTTGTGAGTCGCCTAACTAGTAGTAGTTCAATGTTGTGAATTTCCTAAACTAGTAGAAGTTTCATGTTGTGAGTCGCCTAACTAGTAGTAGTTTCATTTTGTGAGTTGCCCAACTAATAGTAGTTCCATTTTGTGAGTTGCCCAACTAATAGTAGTTTCATGTTGTGAGTTGCCTAACTAGTAGTGGTTTCATGTTGTGATTTGTCCAAGTAGTAGTAGTTTCATATTGTGATTTGTCTAACTAGTAGTAGTGTCATTGTGTGAGTTGCCCAACTAATAGTAGTTCCATTTTGTGAGTTGCCCAACTAATAGTAGTTTCATGTTGTGAGTTGCCTAACTAGTAGTGGTTTCATGTTGTGATTTGTCCAAGTAGTAGTAGTTTCATGTTGTGATTTGCCTATCTAGGAGTAGTTTCTTGTTGTAAATTGCCTATCTAGTAGTACATTCATGTTGTGAGTCGCCTAACTAGTAGTAGTTTCATGTTGTGATTTGTCTAACTACTAGTAGTTTCATGTTGTGAGTCGCCTAACTAGTAGTAGTTCAAAGTTGTGAATTTCCTAAACTAGTAGAAGTTTCATGTTGTGAGTCGCCTAACTAGTAGTAGTTTCATTTTGTGAGTTGCCCAACTAATAGTAGTTCCATTTTGTGAGTTGCCCAACTAATATAGTTTCATGTTGTGAGTTGCCTAACTAGTAGTGGTTTCATGTTGTGAGTTGTCCAACTAGTAGTAGTTTCATGTTGTGAGTTGTCTAACTAGTAGTCGTTTCATGTTGTGATTTGCCTCTCTAGTAGTAGTTTCTTGTTGTAAATTGCCTATCTAGTAGTAAATTCATGTTGTGAGTCGCCTAACTAGTAGTAGTTTCATGTTGTGATTTGTCTAACTAGTAGTAGTTTCATGTTGTGATTTGCCTATCTAGTAGTATTTTCATGTAGTAAATTGCCTATCTAGTAGTAAATTCATGTTGTGAGTCGCCTAACTAGTAGTAGTTCAATGTTGTGAATTTCCTAAACTAGTAGAACTTTCATGTTGTGAGTTGCCTAACTGGTAGTAGTTTCATTTTGTGAGTTGCCCCAACTAATAGTAGTTCCATTTTGTGAGTTGCCCAACTAATAGTAGTTTCATGTTGTGAGTTGCCTAACTAGTATGGGTTTCATGTTGTGATTTGTCCAAGTAGTAGTAGTTTCATATTGTGATTTGTCTAACTAGTAGTAGTTTCATTTTGTGATTTGTCTAACTAGTAGTAGTTTCATGTTGTGATTTGCCTATCTAGTAGTAGTTTCTTGTTGTAAATTGCCTATCTAGTAGTAAATTCATGTTGTGAGTCGCCTAACTAGTAGTAGTTTCATGTTGTGATTTGTCTAACTAGTAGTAGTTTCATGTTGTGATTTGTCTAACTAGTAGTAGTTTCATGTTGTGATTTGCCTATCTAGTAGTATTTTCATGTAGTAAATTGTCTATCTAGTAGTAAATTCATGTTGTGAGTCGCCTAACTAGTAGTAGTTCAATGTTGTGAATGTCCTAAACTAGTAGAAGTTTCATGTTGTGAGTCGCCTAACTAGTAGTAGTTTCATTTTGTGAGTTGCCCAACTAATAGTAGTTTCATTTTGTGAGTTGCCCAACTAATAGTAGTTTAATGTTGTGAGTTGCCTAACTAGTAGTGGTTTCATGTTGTGATTTGTCCAAGTAGTAGTAGTCTTGTATTGTGATTTGTCTAACTAGTAGTAGTTTCATGTTGTGATTTGTTTAACTAGTAGTAGTTTCATGTTGTGATTTGTCTAACTAGTAGTAGTTTCATGTTGTGATTTGCCTATCTAGTAGTAGTTTCTTGTTGTAAATTGCCTATCTAGTAGTAAATTCATGTTGTGAGTCGCCTAACTAGTAGTAGTTTCATGTTGTGATTTGTCTAACTAGTAGTAGTTTCATGTTGTGATTTGCCTGTCTAGTAGTATTTTCATGTAGTAAATTGCCTATCTAGTAGTAGTTCAATGTTGTGAATTTCCTAAACTAGTAGAAGTTTCATGTTGTGAGTCGCCTAACTAGTAGTAGTTTCATTTTGTGAGTTGCCCAACTAATAGTAGTTTTGTATTGTGATTTGTCTAACTAGTAGTAGTTTCATGTTGTGATTTGTCCAAGTAGTAGTAGTTTCATGTTGTGATTTGTCTAACTAGTAGTAAATTCATGTTGTGAGTCGCCTAACTAGTAGTAGTTTCATGTTGTGATTTGTCTAACTAGTAGTAGTTTCATGTTGTGATTTGCCTGTCTAGTAGTATTTTCATGTAGTAAATTGCCTATCTAGTAGTAAATTCATGTTGTGAGTCGCCTAACTAGTAGTAGTTCAATGTTGTGAATTTCCTAAACTAGTAGAAGTTTCATGTTGTGAGTCGCCTAACTAGTAGTAGTTTCATTTTGTGAGTTGCCCAACTAATAGTAGTTCCATTTTCTGAGTTGCCCAACTAATAGTAGTTTCATGTTGTGATTTGTCCAACTAGTAGTAGTTTCATGTTGTGATTTGTCTAACTAGTAGTAGTTTCATGTTGTGATTTGCCTATCTAGTAGTACTGTCTTGTTGTAAATTGCCAATCTAGTAGTAAATTCATGTTGTGTCGCCTAACTAGTAGTAGTTTCATGTTGTAATTGGCTAACTAGTAGTAGTTTCATGTTGTGATTTGCCTATCTAGTAGTAGTTTTGTGTAGTAAATTGCCTATGTAATAGTAAATTCATGTTGTGAGTCGCCTAACTAGTAGTAGTTCAATGTTGTGAATTTCCTAAACTAGTAGAAGTTTCGTGTTGTGAGTCGCCTAACTAGTAGTAATTTAATTTTGTTAGTTGCCCAACAAATAGTAGTTTCATTTTGTGAGTTGCCCAACTAATAGTAGTTTCATGTTGTGAGTTGCCTAACTAGTAGTACTTTCATGTTGTGATTTGTCCAACTAGTAGTAGTTTCATATTATAATTTGCCTAACTAGCAGTAGTTTCATGTTGTGAGTTTCCTAACTAGTAATAATTTATGTTGTGAATTGCCTAACTAGTCGTAGTAGTATAATGTTGTGATTTTCCTAACTAGTAGTAGTTACATGTTGTTTGTTGCCTAACCAATAGTAGTTTCATGTTGGGAGTTTTCTAACTAGTAGTAGTTTTATGTTGTGATTTTTCTAACTAATAGTAGTAGTAGTAGTTTCATGTTGTAAAGGTTGCCTAATTAGTAGTAGTTTCATGTTGTGAATTGCCTAACTAGTAGTAGTTTAATGTTGCAAGTTGCCTAACTAGCAATAGATTAATGTTGTGAGTTACATAACTAGTATTAGTTTCATGTTGTGATTTGCCTATCTAGTAGTAGTTTCATGTTGTGAGTTGCATAACTGGTAGTAGTTGTTTTTTTGTGAATTACCTAACTAGTAGTAGTAGTTTCATGTTGTGAGTTGCCTAACTAGTAGTAGTTTCATGTTGTGACTTACCTAACTAGTAGTAGTTTCATGTTGTTGGTTGCCTAGCTAGTAGTAGTTTCAAGTTGTGAGTTACCTAGCTAGTAGTAGGGGAGGTAGAGGCCGACAGCATTGATTACAATGCCCATATAAGTACGTCCACCACACTGTGACATCACACTGTATCCACTGGTAAAAACTCAACATGAGAAACAGCCGACATACAATAACTTTATCATTGGACCCTTTTGAACACAACCATCCAACATTGTAACAACATTTACTAGTGTGACAAGTAAACAATCCAACATTGTAACATTTACTAGTGTGACAAGTAAACAATCCAACATTGTAACATTTACTAGTGTGACAAGTAAACAATCCAACATTGTAACATTTATTAGTGTGACAAGTAAACAATCCAACATTGTGACAACATTTACTAGTGTGACAAGTAAACAATCCAACATTGTATCAACATTCACTAGTGTGACAAGTAAACAATCCAACATTGTAACAACATTTACTAGTGTGACAAGTAAACAATCCAACATTGTAACAACATTCACTAGTGTGACAAGTAAACAATCCAACATTGCAACAACATTTACTAGTGTGACAAGTAAACAATCCAACATTGTAACAACATTTACTAGTGTGACAAGTAAACCATACAACATTGTAACAACATTTACTAGTGTGACAAGTAAACAATCCAACATTGTAACAACATTCACTAGTGTGACAAGTAAACAATCCAACATTGTAACAACATTTACTAGTGTGACAAGTAAACAATCCAACATTGTAACAACATTTACTATTGTGACAAGTAAACAATCCAACATTGTAACAACATGTATTAGTGTGACAAGTAAACAATCCAACATTGTAACAACATTTACTAGTGTGACAAGTAAACAATCCAACATTGTAACAACATTTACTAGTGTGACAAGTAAACAATCCAACATTGTAACAACATTTACTAGTGTGACAAGTAAACAATCCAACATTGTAACAACATTTACTAGTGTGACAAGTAAACCATCCAACATTGTAACAACATTTACTAGTGTGACAAGTAAACAATCCAACATTGTAACAACATTTACTAGTGTGACGAATAAACAATCCAACATTGTAACAATATGTATTAGTGTGACAAGTAAACAATCCAACATTGTAACAACATTTACTAGTGTGACAAGTAAACAATCCAACATTGTAACATTTACTAGTGTGACAAGTAAACCATCCAACATTGTGACAACATTTACTAGTGTGACAAGTAAACAATCCAACATTGTAACAACATGTATTAATGTGACAAGTAAACAATCCAACATTGTAACAACATTTACTAGTGTGACAAGTAAACAATCCAACATTGTAACAACATGTATTAGTGTGACAAGTAAACAATCCAACATTGTAACAACATTTACTAGTGTGACAAGTAAACAATCCAACATTGTAACAACATTTACTAGTGTGACAAGTAAACAATCCAACATTGTAACAACATTTACTAGTGACAAGTAAACAATCCAACATTGTAACAACATGTATTAGTGTGACAAGTAAACAATCCAACATTGTAACAACATTTACTAGTGTGACAAGTAAACAATCCAACATTGTAACATTTACTAGTGTGACAAGTAAACCATCCAACATTGTGACAACATTTACTAGTGTGACAAGTAAACAATCCAACATTGTAACAACATGTATTAGTGTGACAAGTAAACAATCCAACATTGTAACAACATGTATTAGTGTGACAAGTAAACCATCCAACATTGTAACAACATTTACTAGTGTGACAAGTAAACAATCCAACATTGTAACAACATTTACTAGTGTGACAAGTAAACAATCCAACATTGTAACAACATTTACTAGTGTGACAAGTAAACAATCCAACATTGTAACAACATGTATTAGTGTGACAAGTAAACAATCCAACATTGTAACAACATTTACTAGTGTGACAAGTAAACAATCCAACATTGTAACAACATTTACTAGTGTGACAAGTAAACAGTCTAACATTGTAACAACATTTACTAGTGACAAGTAAACAATCCAACATTGTAACAACATTTACTAGTGTGACAAGTAAACAATCCAACATTGTAACAACATTTACTAGTGTGACAAGTAAACAATCCAACATTGTAACAACATTTACTAGTGTGACTAGTAAACAATCCAACATTGTAACAACATTTACTAGTGTGACAAGTAAACCATCCAACATTGTAACATTTACTAGTGTGACAAGTAAACAATCCAACATTGTAACAATATTTACTAGTGTGACAAGTAAACCATCCAACATTGTAACAACATTTACTAGTGTGACAAGTAAACCATCCAACATTGTAACAACATTAACTAGTGTGACAAGTAAACAATCCAACATTGTAACAACATTTACTAGTGTGACAAGTAAACAATCCAACATTGTAACAACATTTACTAGTGTGACAAGTAAACAATCCAACATTGTAACAACATTTACTAGTGTGACAAGTAAACAATCCAACATTGTAACAACATGTGTTAGTGTGACAAGTAAACAATCCAACATTGTAACAACATTTACTAGTGTGACAAGTAAACAATCCAACATTGTAACATTTACTAGTGTGACAAGTAAGCAATCCAACATCTTAACAACATTTACTAGTGTGACAAGTAAACAATCCAACATTGTAACGACATTTACTAGTGTGACAAGTAAACAATCCAACATCTTAACAACATTTACTAGTGTGACAAGTAAACAATCCAACATTGTAACAACATTTACTAGTGTGACAAGTAAGCAATCCAACATCTTAACAACATTTACTAGTGTGACAAGTAAACAATCCAACATTGTAACAACATTTACTAGTGTGACATGTAAACAGTCCAACATTGTAACAACATTTACTAGTGTGACAAGTAAACAATCCAACATTGTAACAACATTTACTAGTGTGACAAGTATACAATCCAACATTGTAACAACATTTACTAGTGTGACTAGTAAACAATCCAACATTGTAACAACATGTATTAGTGTGACAAGTAAACAATCCAACATTGTAACAACATTTACTAGTGTGACAAGTTAACAATCCAACATTGTAACAACATTTACTAGTGTGACAAGTAAACAATCCAACATTGTAACAACATTTACTAGTGTGACAAGTAAACAATCCAACATTGTAACAATATGTATTAGTGTGACAAGTAAACAATCCAACATTGTAACAACATTTACTAGTGTGACAAGTAAACAATCCAACATTGTAACAAGATGTATTAGAGTGACAAGTAAACAATCCAACATTGTAACAACATGTATTAGTGTGACAAGTAAACAATCCAACATTGTAACAACATTTACTAGTGTGACAAGTAAACAATCCAACATTGTAACAAGATGTATTAGTGTGACAAGTAAACAATCCAACATTGTAACAACATGTATTAGAGTGACGAGTAAACAATCCAACATTGTAACAACATTTACTAGTGTGACAAGTAAACAATCCAACATTGTAACAAGATGTATTAGAGTGACAAGTAAACAATCCAACATTGTAACAACATGTATTAGTGTGACAAGTAAACAATCCAACATTGTAACAACATTTACTAGTGTGACAAGTAAACAATCCAACATTGTAACAAGATGTATTAGTGTGACAAGTAAACAATCCAACATTGTAACAACATGTATTAGTGTGACAAGTAAACAATCCAACATTGTAACAACATTTACTAGTGTGACAAGTAAACAATCCAACATTGTAACAACATGTATTAGAGTGACGAGTAAACAATCCAACATTGTAACAACATTTACTAGTGTGACAAGTAAACAATCCAACATTGTAACAACATTTACTAGTGTGACAAGTAAGCAATCCAACATCTTAACAACATTTACTAGTGTGACAAGTAAACAATCCAACATTGTAACAACATTTACTAGTGTGACATGTAAACAGTCCAACATTGTAACAACATTTACTAGTGTGACAAGTAAACAATCCAACATTGTAACAACATTTACTAGTGTGACAAGTATACAATCCAACATTGTAACAACATTTACTAGTGTGACTAGTAAACAATCCAACATTGTAACAACATGTATTAGTGTGACAAGTAAACAATCCAACATTGTAACAACATTTACTAGTGTGACAAGTTAACAATCCAACATTGTAACAACATTTACTAGTGTGACAAGTAAACAATCCAACATTGTAACAACATTTACTAGTGTGACAAGTAAACAATCCAACATTGTAACAATATGTATTAGTGTGACAAGTAAACAATCCAACATTGTAACAACATTTACTAGTGTGACAAGTAAACAATCCAACATTGTAACAAGATGTATTAGAGTGACAAGTAAACAATCCAACATTGTAACAACATGTATTAGTGTGACAAGTAAACAATCCAACATTGTAACAACATTTACTAGTGTGACAAGTAAACAATCCAACATTGTAACAAGATGTATTAGTGTGACAAGTAAACAATCCAACATTGTAACAACATGTATTAGAGTGACGAGTAAACAATCCAACATTGTAACAACATTTACTAGTGTGACAAGTAAACAATCCAACATTGTAACAAGATGTATTAGAGTGACAAGTAAACAATCCAACATTGTAACAACATGTATTAGTGTGACAAGTAAACAATCCAACATTGTAACAACATTTACTAGTGTGACAAGTAAACAATCCAACATTGTAACAAGATGTATTAGTGTGACAAGTAAACAATCCAACATTGTAACAACATGTATTAGAGTGACAAGTAAACAATCCAACATTGTAACAACATGTATTAGTGTGACAAGTAAACAATCCAACATTGTAACAACATGTATTAGAGTGACGAGTAAACAATCCAACATTGTAACAACATTTACTAGTGTGACAAGTAAACAATCCAACATTGTAACAACATTTACTAGTGTGACAAGTAAACAATCCAACATTGTAACAACATTTACTAGTGTGACAAGTAAACAATCCAACATTGTAACAACATTTACTAGTGTGACAAGTAAACAATCATTTTCTTTAACTAGGTAGTTAGTTACCTCTTTGAGGACCAGGTCCATCCTGGCTGCTGATTGGCCCACATCATAGAGCAGTTGTGGTGAGAAAGGAGCCTTGGCTATTTGGATCCCTGGTAAATAAGTCAAGAGGCGCACCAGGAACTTCTGTAGACCATGGCCACAATCTGCCAAACACAACTAGTCAACAACTAGTAGACATTGTCTATCTCTTATTGAAAATGTCTTCAATGTTTCAAATGTGAACAGAATTCATTTCCAGCTAAAGTGTTGCTTGCACTTTATTCAAATACCATGTGAATGCATTGTTTGCTTGTGTCATAATTCATGTATTCATCATTCCTTACAAGAAATACTATTATGTGTTGTTTACTTGTTTGTTTGTATCATAGTTCATGTATTCATCATTCCCTACAAGAAATAACATGAATTTTTGTTTACTTGTTTGTATCATAATTCATGTATTCATCATTCCTTACAAGATAACACATTAATTGTTGTTTACTTATTGTGTGTATCATAATTAATGTATTCATCATTCCTTACAAGATATAACATTAATTGTTGTTTACTTGTTTGTTTGTATCATAATTCATGTATTCATCATTCCTTACAAGAAATAACATTATTTGTTGTTTACTTGTTTGTTTGTATCATAGTTCATGTATTCATCATTCCCTACAAGAAATAACATGAATTTTTGTTTACTTGTTTGTATCATAATTCATGTATTCATCATTCCTTACAAGATAACACATTAATTGTTGTTTACTTATTGTGTGTATCATAATTAATGTATTCATCATTCCTTACAAGATATAACATTAATTGTTGTTTACTTGTTTGTTTGTATCATAATTCATGTATTCATCATTCCTTACAAGAAATATTATTATTTGTTGTTTACTTGTTTGTTTGTATCATAGTTCATGTATTCATCATTCCCTACAAGAAATAACATGAATTTTTGTTTACTTGTTTGTATCATAATTCATGTATTCATCATTCCTTACAAGATAAATCATTAATTGTTGTTTACTTATTGTGTGTATCATAATTAATGTATTCATCATTCCTTACAAGATATAACACTAATTGTTGTTTACTTGTTTGTTTGTATCATAATTCATGTATTCATCATTCCTTACAAGATATAACATTATTTGTTGTTTACTTGTTTGTTTGTATCATAATTCATGTATTCATCATTCCTTACAAGAAATACCATTAATTGTTTAACTTGTTTGTTTGTATCGCAATTCATGTATTCATCATTCCTTACAAGAAATAACATTTGTTGTTGTTTACTTGTTTGTTTGTATCATAATTCATGTATTCATCATTCCTTACAAGAAATATTATTATTTGTTGTTTACTTGTTTGTTTGTATCATAGTTCATGTATTCATCATTCCCTACAAGAAATAACATGAATTTTTGTTTACTTGTTTGTATCATAATTCATGTATTCATCATTCCTTACAAGATAACACATTAATTGTTGTTTACTTATTGTGTGTATCATAATTAATGTATTCATCATTCCTTACAAGATATAACATTAATTGTTGTTTACTTGTTTGTTTGTATCATAATTCATGTATTCATCATTCCTTACAAGAAATATTATTATTTGTTGTTTACTTGTTTGTTTGTATCATAGTTCATGTATTCATCATTCCCTACAAGAAATAACATGAATTTTTGTTTACTTGTTTGTATCATAATTCATGTATTCATCATTCCTTACAAGATAAATCATTAATTGTTGTTTACTTATTGTGTGTATCATAATTAATGTATTCATCATTCCTTACAAGATATAACACTAATTGTTGTTTACTTGTTTGTTTGTATCATAATTCATGTATTCATCATTCCTTACAAGATATAACATTATTTGTTGTTTACTTGTTTGTTTGTATCATAATTCATGTATTCATCATTCCTTACAAGAAATACCATTAATTGTTTAACTTGTTTGTTTGTATCGCAATTCATGTATTCATCATTCCTTACAAGAAATAACATTTGTTGTTGTTTACTTGTTTGTTTGTATCATAATTCATGTATTCATCATTCCTTACAAGAAATACTATTATTTGTTGTTTACTTGTTTGTTTGTATCATAGTTCATGTATTCATCATTCCCTACAAGAAATAACATGATTTTTTGTTTACTTGTTTGTATCATAATTCATGTATTCATCATTCCTTACAAGATAAAACATTAATTGTTGTTTACTTATTGTGTGTATCATAATTCATGTATTCATCATTCCTTACAAGATAAAACATTAATTGTTGTTTACTTATTGTGTGTATCATAATTAATGTATTCATCATTCCTTACAAGATATAACACTAATTGTTGTTTACTTGTTTGTTTGTATCATAATTCATGTATTCATCATTCCTTACAAGAAATACCATTAATTGTTTAACTTGTTTGTTTGTATCGCAATTCATGTATTCATCATTCCTTACAAGAAATAACATTTGTTGTTGTTGACTTGTTT
Organism: Nerophis lumbriciformis; assembly: GCF_033978685.3. Lineage (NCBI taxonomy): Eukaryota > Metazoa > Chordata > Actinopteri > Syngnathiformes > Syngnathidae > Nerophis > Nerophis lumbriciformis. The sequence goes on along the minus strand of NC_084561.2, from coordinate 44,894,959 downwards.
GTTTGTATCATAATTCATGTATTCATCATTCCTTACAAGATATAACATTAATTTTTGTTTACTTGTTTGTTTGTATCATAAATCATGCATTCATCATTCTTTACAAGAAATACAATTAATTGTTGTTTACTTGTTTGTTTGTATCATAATTCATGTATTCATCATTCCTTACAAGAAATACTATTATTTGTTGTTTACTTGTTTGTTTGTATCATAGTTCATGTATTCATCATTCCCTACAAGAAATAAGATGAATTTTTGTTTACTTGTTTGTATCATAATTCATGTATTCATCATTCCTTACAAGATAAAACATTAATTGTTGTTTACTTATTGTGTGTATCATAATTCATGTATTCATCATTCCTTACAAGATATAACACTAATTGTTGTTTACTTGTTTGTTTGTATCATAATTCATGTATTCATCATTCCTTACAAGATATAACACTAATTGTTGTTTACTTGTTTGTTTGTATCATAATTCATGTATTCATCATTCCTTACAAGAAATAACATTAATTGTTTAACATGTTTGTTTGTATCGCAATTAATGTATTCATCGTTCCTTACAAGAAATAACATTTGTTGTTGTTTACTTGTTTGTTTGTATCATAATTCATGTATTCATCATTCCTTACAAGAAATACCATTAATTGTTTAACTTGTTTGTTTGTATCACAATTCATGTATTCATCATTCCTTACAAGAAATAACATTTGTTGTTGTTTACTTGTTTGTTTGTATCATAATTCATGTATTCATCATTCCTTACAAGATATAACATTAATTTTTTGTTTACTTGTTTGTTTGTATCATAAATCATGCATTCATCATTCTTTACAAGAAATACAATTAATTGTTGTTTACTTGTTTGTTTGTATCATAATTCATGTATTCATCATTCCTTACAAGAAATAACATTTGTTGTTGTTTACTTGTTTGTTTGTATCATAATTCATGTATTCATCATTCCTTACAAGATATAACATTAATTTTTGTTTACTTGTTTGTATCATAATTCATGTATTCATCATTCCTTACAAGATAAAACATTAATTGTTGTTTACTTATTGTGTGTATCATAATTAATGTATTCATCATTCCTTACAAGATATAACACTAATTGTTGTTTACTTGTTTGTTTGTATCATAATTCATCTATTCATCATTCCTTACAAGAAATACCATTAATTGTTTAACTTGTTTGTTTGTATCGCAATTCATGTATTCATCATTCCTTACAAGAAATAACATTTGTTGTTGTTTACTTGTTTGTTTGTATCATAATTCATGTATTCATCATTCCTTACAAGATATAACATTAATTTTTGTTTACTTGTTTGTTTGTATCATAATTCATGTATTCATCATTCCTTACAAGATATAACATTCATTTTTGTTTACTTGTTTGTTTGTATCATAAATCATGCATTCATCATTCTTTACAAGAAATAAAATTAATTGTTGTTTACTTGTTTGTTTGTATCATAATTCATGTATTCATCATTCCCTACAAGAAATACCATTAATTGTTTAACTTGTTTGTTTGTATCGCAATTCATGTATTCATCATTCCTTACAAGAAATAACATTTGTTGTTGTTTACTTGTTTGTTTGTATCATAATTCATGTATTCATCATTCCTTACAAGATATAACATTAATTTTTGTTTACTTGTTTGTTTGTATCATAATTCATGTATTCATCATTCCTTACAAGATATAACATTCATTTTTGTTTACTTGTTTGTTTGTATCATAAATCATGCATTCATCATTCTTTACAAGAAATAAAATTAATTGTTGTTTACTTGTTTGTTTGTATCATAATTCATGTATTCATCATTCCTTACAAGAAATACCATTAATTGTTTAACTTGTTTGTTTGTATCACAATTCATGTATTCATCATTCCTTACAAGAAATAACATTTGTTGTTGTTTACTTGTTTGTTTGTATCATAATTCATGTATTCATCATTCCTTACAAGATATAACATTAATTTTTTGTTTACTTGTTTGTTTGTATCATAAATCATGCATTCATCATTCTTTACAAGAAATACAATTAATTGTTGTTTACTTGTTTGTTTGTATCATAATTCATGTATTCATCATTCCTTACAAGAAATAACATTTGTTGTTGTTTACTTGTTTGTTTGTATCATAATTCATGTATTCATCATTCCTTACAAGATATAACATTAATTTTTGTTTACTTGTTTGTATCATAATTCATGTATTCATCATTCCTTACAAGATAAAACATTAATTGTTGTTTACTTATTGTGTGTATCATAATTAATGTATTCATCATTCCTTACAAGATATAACACTAATTGTTGTTTACTTGTTTGTTTGTATCATAATTCATCTATTTATCATTCCTTACAAGAAATACCATTAATTGTTTAACTTGTTTGTTTGTATCGCAATTCATGTATTCATCATTCCTTACAAGAAATAACATTTGTTGTTGTTTACTTGTTTGTTTGTATCATAATTCATGTATTCATCATTCCTTACAAGATATAACATTAATTTTTGTTTACTTGTTTGTTTGTATCATAATTCATGTATTCATCATTCCTTACAAGATATAACATTCATTTTTGTTTACTTGTTTGTTTGTATCATAAATCATGCATTCATCATTCTTTACAAGAAATAAAATTAATTGTTGTTTACTTGTTTGTTTGTATCATAATTCATGTATTCATTAGACCTTACCAGAAATAACATTCAATGTTGTTTACTTGTTTGTTTGTATCATATTCATGTAATTATCATTCCTTACAAAAAATAATATTTATTGTTGTTTACTTGTTTATTTGTGTCATAATTCATGTATTCATCATTCTTTACAAGAAATAACATTTGTTGTTGTTTACATGTTTGCTAACATTTGTAACATTTGAACCTTTATGATACTGACACTACACTTTATGATAGTCACACTACACTTTATGAGAGTGACAATACACTTTATGATAGTCGCACTACACTTTATGATACTGACACTACACTTTATGATAGTCACACTACACTTTATGATACTGACACTACACATTATGATAGTGACACTACACTTTATGAGAGTGACACTACACTTTTCGATTCTGATACTATACATTATGATAGTGACACTACACTTTATGATAGTGACACTACACTTTATGATACTGATACTACACGTCATGATAGTGACACTTCACTTTATAATAGTGACACTACACTTTATAGCAGTGACACCACACTTTATGATAGTGACACTACATTTCATGATAGTGACACTACACTTTATGACAGTGACAGTACACTTTATGATACTGACACGACACTTTATGACAGTGACACTACACATTATGATAGTGACACTACACTTTATGATAGTCAGAATATACTTCATTACAGTAACACTACACTTTATGATACTGACACTACACTTTATGATCGTCGCAATATACTTTATAACATTGACACTACACCTTATGATAGTCGCACTACACTGTATGATGTTGGCACTACACGTTATGATAGTCGCAAAATACTTTATGACGGTGACACTACACTTTATGATACTCACACTACACTTTATAAAGGTTACACTACACATTATGATAGTCACACTACATTTCATAATAGTTACAGTACACTCTATGATAGTGACACTACACTTTATATTTGTGACACCATAATTTATGACAGTGACACTACACGTTATGAAAGTCACACTATACTTCATGATAGTGACACTTCACTTTATAGTAATTACAGTGACTTGCCTAACTAATAGTAGTTTCATGTTGTGAGTTGTATAACTAGTAGTAGTTTTAATGTTGTGAGTTCCTTAACTAGTAGTAAATTCATGTTGTTAGTTGCCTAACTAGTAGTAGTTTCATGTTGCGAGTTGTCTAACAAGTAGTAGTTTCATGTTGTGAGTTGTCTACTAGTAGTAGTTTCATGTTGTGATTTTCCTAACTAGTAGTAGTTTAATGCTGTGTGTTGCCCAACTAGTAGTAGTTTCATGTTGTGAGTTGCCTAACTAGTAGTAGTTTCCTGTTGTGAGTTGCCTATATAGTAGTAGTTTCATGATGTGAGTTGCCTAACTAGTAGTAGTTTCATGATGTGAGTTACCTAACTAGTAGTAGTTTCATGATGTGAGTTGCCTAACTAGTAGTAGTTTCATGTTGTGAGTTGCCCAACTAATAATAGTTTCATGTTGTGAGTTGTCTACTAGTAGTAGTTTCATGTTGTTAGTTCCCTAACTAGTGGTAGTTTCATGTTGTGAGTTGCCAAACTAGTAGTAGTTTTAATGTTGCAAGTTACCTAACTAGTAGTAGTTTCATGTTGTGAGTTGCCTATCTAGTAGTAGTTTATTGTTGTAATTTGCTTAACTAGCAGTAGTTTAATGTCCTGATTTTCCTAACTAGTAGTAGTTTCATGTTGTGAGTTCCCTAACTAGTGGTAGTTTCATGTTGTGAGTTGCCAAACTAGTAGTAGTTTTAATGTTGTAAGTTCCCTAACTAGTAGTAGTTTCATGTTGTGAGTTGTTTATCTAGTAGTAGTTTCATGTTGTAATTTGCCTAACTAGTATTAGTTTAATGTCCTGATTTTCCTAACTAGTAGTAGTTTAATGCTGTGTGTTGCCCAACTAGTAGTAGTTTCATGTTGTGAGTTGCCTAACTAGTAGTAGTTTCCTGTTGTGAGTTGCCTATATAGTAGTAGTTTCATGATGTGAGTTGCCTAACTAGTAGAGGTTTCATGATGTGAGTTACCTAACTAGTAGTAGTTTCATGATGTGAGTTGCCTAACTAGTAGTAGTTTCATGTTGTGAGTTGTCTACTAGTAGTAGTTTCATGTTGTTAGTTCCCGAACTAGTGGTAGTTCATGTTGTGAGTTGCCAAACTAGTAGTAGTTTTAATGTTGTAAGTTCCTTAGCTAGTAGTAGTTTCATGTTGTGAGTTGCCTATCTAGTAGTAGTTTCATGTTGTAATTTGCCTAACTAGTAGTAGTTTAATGTCCTGATTTTCCTAACTAGTAGTAGTTTCATGTTGTGAATTGACTAACTAGTAGTAATTCCATGTTTTGTGTTGCATAACTAGTAGTAATTTAATGTCCTGAGTGTCCTAACTAGTAGTAGTTTCATGTTGTGATTTGCCTAACTAGTAGTAGTTTAATGCTGTTTGTTGCCCAACTAGTTGTAGTTTCATGTTGTGCGTTGCCTAACTAGTAGTAGTTTCCTGTTGTGAGTTGCCTAACTAGTAGTAGTTTCATGATGTGAGTTGCCTAACTAGTAGTAGTTTCATGATGTGAGTTACCTAACTAGTAGTAGTTTCATGATGTGAGTTGCCTAACTAGTAGTAGTTTCATGTTGTAAGTTGCCCAACTAATAGTAGTTTCATGTTGTGAGTTGCCTACTAGTAGTAGTTTCATGTTGTTAGTTCCCTAACTAGTGGTAGTTTCATGTTGTGAGTTGCCAAACTAGTAGTAGTTTTAATGTTGTAAGTTCCCTAACTAGTAGTAGTTTCATGTTGTGAGTTGCCTATCTAGTAGTAGTTTCTTGTTGTAATTTGCCTAACTAGCAGTAGTTTAATGTCCTGATTTTCCTAACTAGTAGTAGTTTCATGTTGTGAGTTCCCTAACTAGTGGTAGTTTCATGTTGTGAGTTGCCAAACTAGTAGTAGTTTTAATGTTGTAAGTTCCCTAGCTAGTAGTAGTTTCATGATGTGAGTTGCCTATCTAGTAGTAGTTTCATGTTGTAATTTGCCTAACTAGTAGTAGTTTAATGTCCTGATTTTCCTAACCAGTAGTAGTTTCATGTTGTGTGTTGACTAACTAGTAGTAATTCCATGTTGTGAGTTGCATAACTAGTAGTAATTTCATGTCCTGAGTTTCCTAACTAGTAGTAGTTTCATGTTGTGAGTTGCCTATCTAGTAGTAGTTTCATGTTGTGATTTGCCTAACTAGTAGTAGTTTAATGTTGTGTGTTGCCCAACTAGTAGTAGTTTCATGTTGTGAGTTGCCTAACTAGTAGTAGTTTCCTGTTGTGAGTTGCCTATATAGTAGTAGTTTCATGATGTGAGTTGCCTAACTAGTAGTATTTTCATGATGTGAGTTACCTAACTAGTAGTAGTTTCATCATGTGAGTTGCCTAACTAGTAGTAGTTTCTTGTTGTAATTTGCTTAACTAGCAGTAGTTTAATGTCCTGATTTTCCTAACTAGTAGTAGTTTCATGTTGTGAGTTCCCTAACTAGTGGTAGTTTCATGTTGTGAGTTGCCAAACTAGTAGTAGTTTTAATGTTGCAAGTTCCCTAACTAGTAGTAGTTTCATGTTGTGAGTTGCCAAACTAGTAGTAGTTTTAATGTTGCAAGTTCCCTAACTAGTAGTAGTTTCATGTTGTGAGTTGCCTATTTAGTAGTAGTTTCTTGTTGTAATTTGCTTAACTAGCAGTAGTTTAATGTCCTGATTTTCCTAGCTAGTAGTAGTTTTAATGTTGTAAGTTCCCTAGCTAGTAGTAGTTTCATGTTGTGAGTTGCCTATCCAGTAGTAGTTTCATGTTGTAATTTGCCTAACTAGTAGTAGTTTAATGTCCTGATTTTCCTAACTAGTAGTAATTCCATGCTGTGAGTTGCATAACTAGTAGTAATTTCATGTCCTGAGTTGCCTAACTAGTAGTAGTTTCATGTTGTGAGTTGCCTATCTAGTTATAGTAGCATGTTGTGAGTTGTAGTAGTTTCATGTCGTGATTTGCCTAACTAGTAGTAGTTTAATGCTGTGTGTTGCCCAATTAGTAGTAGTTTCATGTTGTGATTTGCCTAACTAGTAGTAGTTTAATGCTGTGTGTTGCCCAACTAGTAGTAGTTTCATGTTGTGAGTTGCCAAACTAGTAGTAGTTTTAATGTTGTAAGTTCCCTAGCTAGTAGTAGTTTCATGTTGTGAGTTGCCTATCCAGTAGTAGTTTAATGTCCTGATTTTCCTAACTAGTAGTAATTCCATGTTGCTAGTTGCATAACTAGTAGTAATTTCATGTCCTGAGTTGCCTAACTAGTAGTAGTTTCATGTTGTGAGTTGCCTATCTAGTTATAGTTGCACGTTGTGAGTTGCCTATCTAGTAGTAGTTTCATGTTGTGATTTGCCTAACTAGCAGTAGTTTAATGCTGTGTGTTGCCCAACTAGTAGTAGTTTCATGTTGTGAGTTGCCTAACTAGTAGTAGTTTTCTGTTGTGAGTTGCCTATATAGTAGTAGTTTCATGATGTGAGTTGCCTAACTAGTAGTAGTTTCATGATGTGAGTTACCTAACTAGTAGTAATTTCATGATGTGAGTTGCCTAACTAGTAGTAGTTTCATGTTGTAAGTTGCCCAACTAATAGTAGTTTCATGTTGTGAGTTGTCTACTAGTAGTAGTTTCATGTTGTTAGTTCCCTAAATGGTAGTTTCATGTTGTGAGTTGCCAAACTAGTAGTAGTTTTAATGTTGTAAGTTCCCTAACTAGTAGTAGTTTCATGTTGTAAGTTGCCGATCTAGAAATAGTTTCTTGTTGTAATTTGCCTAACTAGCAGTAGTTTAATGTCCTGATTTTCCTAACTAGTAGTAGTTTCATGTTGTGAGTTCCCTAACTAGTGGTAGTTTCTTGTTGTGAGTTGCCAAACTAGTAGTAGTTTTAATGTTGTAAGTTCCCTAGCTAGTAGTAGTTTCATGTTGTGAGTTGCCTATCTAGTAGGAGCTTCATGTTGTAATTTGCCTAACTAGTAGTAGATTAATGTCCTGATTTTCCTAACTAGTAGTAGTTTCATTTTGTGTGTTGACTAACTAGTAGTAATTCCATGTTGTGAGTTGCATAACTAGTAGTAGTTTCATGTTGGGATTTGCCTAACTAGTAGTAGTTTAATGCTGTGTGTTGCCCAACTAGTAGTAGTTTCATGTTGTGAGTTGCCTAACTAGTAGTAGTTTCCTGTTGTGAGTTGCCTATATAGTAGTAGTTTCATGATGTGAGTTGCCTAACTAGTAGTAGTTTCATGATGTGAGTTACCTAACTAGTAGTAGTTTCATGATGTGAGTTGCCTAACTAGTAGTAGTTTCATGTTGTAAGTTGCCCAACTAATAGTAGTTTCATGTTGTGAGTTGCCTACTAGTAGTAGTTTCATGTTGTTAGTTCCCTAACTAGTGGTAGTTTCATGTTGTGAGTTGCCAAACTAGTAGTAGTTTTAATGTTGTAAGTTCCCTAACTAGTAGTAGTTTCATGTTGTGAGTTGCCTATCTAGTAGTAGTTTCTTGTTGTAATTTGCCTAACTAGCAGTAGTTTAATGGCCTGATTTTCCTAACTAGTAGTAGTTTCATGTTGTGAGTTCCCTAACTAGTGGTAGTTTCATGTTGTGAGTTGCCAAACTAGTAGTAGTTTTAATGTTGTAAGTTCCCTAGCTAGTAGTAGTTTCATGATGTGAGTTGCCTATCTAGTAGTAGTTTCATGTTGTAATTTGCCTAACTAGTAGTAGTTTAATGTCCTGATTTTCCTAACCAGTAGTAGTTTCATGTTGTGTGTTGACTAACTAGTAGTAATTCCGTGTTGTGAGTTGCATAACTAGTAGTAATTTCATGTCCTGAGTTTCCTAACTAGTAGTAGTTTCATGTTGTGAGTTGCCTATCTAGTAGTAGTTTCATGTTGTGATTTGCCTAACTAGTAGTAGTTTAATGTTGTGTGTTGCCCAACTAGTAGTAGGTTCATGTTGTGAGTTGCCTAACTAGTAGTAGTTTCCTGTTGTGAGTTGCCTATATAGTAGTAGTTTCATGATGTGAGTTGCCTAACTAGTAGTAGTTTCATGATGTGAGTTACCTAACTAGTAGTAGTTTCATGATGTGAGTTGCCTAACTAGTAGTAGTTTCTTGTTGTAATGTGCTTAACTAGCAGTAGTTTAATGTCCTGATTTTCCTAACTAGTAGTAGTTTCATGTTGTGAGTTCCCTAACTAGTGGTAGTTTCATGTTGTGAGTTGCCAAACTAGTAATAGTTTTAATGTTGCAAGTTCCCTAACTAGTAGTAGTTTCATGTTGTGAGTTGCCAAACTAGTAGTAGTTTTAATGTTGCAAGTTCCCTAACTAGTAGTAGTTTCATGTTGTGAGTTGCCAAACTAGTAGTAGTTTTAATGTTGCAAGTTCCCTAACTAGTAGTAGTTTCATGTTGTGAGTTGCCTATTTAGTAGTAGTTTCTTGTTGTAATTTGCTTAACTAGCAGTAGTTTAATGTCCTGATTTTCCTAGCTAGTAGTAGTTTTAATGTTGTAAGTTCCCTAGCTAGTAGTAGTTTCATGTTGTCAGTTGCCTATCCAGTAGTAGTTTCATGTTGTAATTTGCCTAACTAGTAGTAGTTTAATGTCCTGATTTTCCTAGCTAGTAGTAATTCCATGCTGTGAGTTGCATAACTAGTAGTAATTTCATGTCCTGAGTTGCCTAACTAGTAGTAGTTTCATGTTGTGAGTTGCCTATCTAGTTATAGTAGCATGTTGTGAGTTGTAGTAGTTTCATGTTGTGATTTGCCTAACTAGTAGTAGTTTAATGCTGTGTGTTGCCCAACTAGTAGTAGTTTCATGTTGTGAGATGCCTAACTAGTAGTAGTTTCATGATGTGAGTTGCCTAACTAGTAGTAGTTGCATGATGTGAGTTGCCTAACTAGTAGTAGTGTCATGTTGTGAGTTGCCTAGTAGGTAAACAACAGGTGAACTGTGGTTTTGAGGCTCACATACTTTAGCAATGAGATAGTGGTGAGTGACTTATCAGGCGGTTGCGCTGGTATGGCCACGTCATCATTGTTTTTAATCCCCAGTAGACACGGCCCACAGGTCCGTGTCCGTGGCTGGATGTATTCGTCCAGGACCTTAAAGAATGGAACATGACTCCGGCACAAACACAACACCTTGCCCACAATAGACCCAAATGTAGAGTCCTGGTTGCCCCGGTTGGCTCTACATGCCTTGAGGTGCAAGAGGACTATGGAAAGAAAAGGTAAGTGTCCTACCGATGTCTTCCAGGAACATGACCTGTCCTGTGGTTGTTTTCAGGGTATTCTGAGTAGGAAGTCCCTTCTCCCGCAGGAAGTTCATGGCGTAAGTCTGCACCTCGACAACGGCGGGCTTCTTACTGTCCTTGGAGTTCATAATCTTCAGCACAAACTGCCCTCCTTCCTCAGTCACCACGTGAAGGTTCTGGTCTTCCCAGGCGGGCAGAAAGCGGACTTCAGAGGCAGTCAGGTTGTAGCGTTTCTTCACGAGTTCTGCGGCCTGGGACTGGCTGAGGTTGGGAGTGTTGCTCTTCACCGACATGTTGCTGTCAAGAACACACAAGAAAGAAGACAGGGTATAATACCTGGACTCAGCCCAGGTGCGCCTAATTATGGACGCACTTCTTGTTTGGCGTGTGGAATGTGGCAAGTCTCGTCCTCTTCACAAGCAGAGCCCCCTGGGGCGCTGGGGCTCTGATGGCAAGCAGAAACTTGAGGGCTCTCGGTTGGAATTCAGCTTTTGCCAGCCTGATCACTGCCATTGTGTCCTTGGGCAAGACACCGTACCCACTTTGCTCCCAGTGTCACCCACACTGGTGTAAACGTAGACTGCAAAGTACTTGGAGTCAAAGAAACATGACTCACTGAGCGGCTGTTACGAAATATGAAAAAACATGTCTGAGTGTGGACAACCCTGCCCTAGAGGTTCTTTCCTTCTGGTGCAAACAATCAAACTTCAACAGTCTAAAACAAACCTGGGCAAATGAAGCTTTTCAATCTGGCCCGCCGGACATTCCCAAATCATTTTTTTAGATCTTTAAGATGGAAACTGTTGCCATTATGATGGGCACTCATGTTTCTAATGACCGTAAGTCTTCAACCAGGCCCGGCCCTAACCAATCTGGTTAGGGCCGGGCACGGGTAGATTTTGCGCTGTGTGCAGGCGCCAAGTCCTGTTGGAACTTGAAATCTCCATCTCCATAGAGCAGGTCAGCAGCAGGAAGCATGAAGTGCTCTAAAACTTGCTGGTAGACGGCTGCATTGATCCTGGATCTCAGGAAACAGAGTGGACCGACACCAGCAGATGACATGGCACCCCAAACCATCACTGATGGTGGAAACTTTACACTAGACTTCAGGCAACGTGGATCCTGTGCCTCTCCTGTCTTCCTCCAGACTCTGGGACCTCGATTTCCAAAGGAAATGCAAAATTTGCATGGTTGGGTGATGGTTTGGGGTGCCATGTCATCTGCTGGTGTCGGTCCACTCTGTTTCCTGAGATCCAGGGTCAACGCAGCCGTCTACCAGCAAGTTTTAGAGCACTTCATGCTTCCTGCTGCTGACCTGCTCTATGGAGATGGAGATTTCAAGTTCCAACAGGACTTGGCGCCTGCACACAGCGCAAAATCTACCCGTGCCTGGTTTACGGACCATGGTATTTCTGTTCTAAATTGGCCCGCCAACTCCCCTGACCTTAGCCCCATAGAAAATCTGTGGGGTATTGTGAAAAGGAAGATGCAGAATGCCAGACCCAAAAACGCAGAAAAGTTGAAGGCCACTATCAAAGCAACCTGGGCTCTCATAACACCTGAGCAGTGCCAGAAACTCATGGACTCCATGCCACGCCGCATTAACGCAGTAATTGAGGCAAAAGGAGCTCCAACCAAGTATTGAGTATTGTACATGCTCATATTTTTCATTTTCATACTTTTCAGTTGGCTAACATTTCTAAAAATCCCTTTTTTGTATTAGCCTTAAGTAATATTCTAATTTTGTGACACACGGAATTTTGGATTTTCATTTGTTGCCACTTCAAATCATCAAAATGAAATGAAATAAACATTTGAATGCATCAGTCTGTGTGCAATGAATAAATATAATGTACAAGTTACACCTTTTGAATGCAATTACTGAAATAAATCAAGTTTTTCAAAATATTCTAATTTACTGGCTTTTACCTGTACTCACAAGAAACCGAATAGCTTTGTCTTTGACCTTTTTTTTTTTACTTAAAGAAAGCAAATTAACAATCAGAATAGTTAACAAGATTTTTAAAAAATATGAATAAATAAATGAATGCAAAAAATAAAAAATGAATATATGAAATACAATATTTTTTACATACATATTGCTTAATTAACATTAATGATGTGCACTTTAACAACTAGGCTTACAACTATACCTAATATATAAAGGGGTGGAAAAGTGACTATTACCTGCAGAGCAAACATTAGCTAACCAGAAGGCAATAACAATGTAAACAAAAAACACCTGCTTAAAAGATCTAATACAAATGTCCCTGAGGAATGTAAGGTGGGAGTACTGTAATTACCTAACGTTACATTATTATTTTCCATAACAATTTAGCCCCCTCCACAATATTAACCCGACGTTAAAACAGAACTAGCTATTTATTGATTAGCAATTGCCGAATCATGTAACATTAGCTTAATGCTAAAAAGCCAGGTTACTATCACATTCTGTAACAGACAAATAATTTCATGTAGGCTAACGTTACCTACCTGCTACCTCTTGTCTTTTTCTCGTTTCTCCTCCTCTTCTTTTCTCTTATTTCTTCCCTGGGCACCTGACAGTTTTGGCCGTTTTGACATCTTGTGTTGATTTTTTGATGTGGTGACGTCCAAAAAGAGTCATGATACGGGAAGGGAGGGGGCGCACCGTGCCGTAACAAATAATATTTCTGTTGTATAGGCTTTACTTTGCATTTTAATTAACGTGGGATTATTTTTTGTATTCAGAAATAATAGTACCAACTTTTTTTTTCTTTTTTCTCCAACATTTGTGGCACTGGCGTGGCGCCCCCTGATGGACGGCGCCCTTAGCATTTGCCTATACGGCCTATGCCACGGGCCGGCCCTGTCTTCAACTATACTAAGTCTTTCCATGCTTGGAATCTGGGCTTTTGCATGATATACTAGTTACTATGTTACTAGTTACTAATCAGCACCTCCAAGTCCGAGTCCATGGTTCTTTCCCGGAAAAGGGTGGAGTGCCATCTCCGGGTTGGGGAGGAGACCCTGCCCCAAGTGGAGGAGTTCAAGTACCTCGGAGTCTTGTTCACGAGTGGGGGAAGAGTGGATGGTGAGATCGACAGGCGGATCGGTGCGGCGTCTTCAGTAATGCGGACGCTGTATCGATCCGTTGTGGTGAAGAAGGAGCTGAGCCGGAAGGCAAAGCTCTCGATTTACCGGTCGATCTACGTTCCCATCCTCACCTATGGTCATGAGCTTTGGGTCATGACCGAAAGGACAAGATCACGGGTACAAGCGGCCGAAATGAGTTTCCTCCGCCGAGTGGACTAGTTACTATTGTAATCTAATTAGTTACTATGGTCATCTAATTAGTTACTATGATCATCTAAGTCACAGCAGCTCAGACGAGGCACCAAGCAGTGTGGGTGGGGAGCGTTTCCACAGAGTGTTTCCAGAGCGAGCCTGAAAATGCAGGTGTCAGGGACAGACGCGGAAGGAGATTTTCACAACAAAGTTCTAAAGCTTAGTGATGTATCAGATACATCAGATTGTATAGGTGGAGTTTTTTTTACCATTCGCGTTCATATTTTGCTGTGTTTGTTGCATTTTTGTTGCATTTCGCTTGATTGTAAAATATGTCGATCGAGAGGGGGTGTGACGTTAATATGTTGTCAATATTCAGTGTTTTATCGTCCATAGTTAATATTGTAAATCCCACATTCTTTATTTTCATGTACATTCTGGGCAGAGGTGGGTAGAGTAGCCAGAAATTGTACTCAAGTAAGAGTACTGTTACTTTAGAGATTTATTACTCAAGTAAAAGTAAGGAGTAGTCACCCAATTATTTACTTGAGTAAAAGTAAAAAGTATGTTGTGAAAAAACTACTCAAGTACTGAGTAACATACAGCCACATATCATATATATATATATATATATATATATATATATATATATATATATGGCAGTGTGTCGCGCCTCACCAAGGAGCAGCGAGAATACCAAGAAGCGCATATGCCAACTTTTCAAAGAGAACGGCCTACGGATCACGATTGAAGCCAACAAGCAAACCGTCAACTTTCTTGACGTCACTTTCAACCTGAGAAATAACAGCTACCAACCATTCACGAAACCCAACACAACACTCCAATACGTGCACCATGACAGCAACCACCCACCCACCACCACGAAAAGAATACCTACCGGAATCAATAAAAGGCTATCGATGCTGTCATCTAGCAAAGCTGAATTTGACCAAGCAACCCCCCCCGTACCAAAAAGCCCTTGATGAAAGCGGATACAATTTCACCCTCACCTATGAACCCACGCCAGGAAACCAGCCAAAAAAGAACAGAAAACGGAACGACATCATCTGGTACAACCCCCCATACAGCAAAAACGTCTCAACGAACATTGGACACAAATTCCTCAATCTGATTGACAAACACTTTCCCAAAGACAACATCCTAAGAAAAGTATTCAACAAGAACAACATTAAATTGAGCTACAGCTGCATGAACAATATACGACAAATCATCTCAAACCACAACAAAACAATTGCAAATGAGCCGTCGGCCCTCAGACAGAGCGACTCCAAAACCAACAAAGGATGTAATTGTCGAAAGAAACCTGATTGCCCCCTCAACGGGGGGTGCTTACAAACATCAGTTGTCTACCAATCTAAGGTAATACGCAAGGACATTAACACATCCGACACATGTAGGATTAACCGAGGGAGAATTCAAAACCAGATGGAACAATCACAAGGCTTCTTTCAGGAACAAAAACCTGCGAAATACCACAGAACTCAGCAAACACATTTGGGACCTCAAAGACAATAATGTTGAATATTCAATAACATGGCAAATTCTTGCATCCAGCACACCTTACAATAGTGGTAATAAAAGATGCAACCTATGCTTGAAAGAGAAACTGTTTATTATTTACCGTCCAGACCTGTCATCCCTCAACAAGCGCAGCGAAATTGTAACAGCATGCCGCCATAGACGGAAACACCTCCTAGGTAACACATGAGCCAATCACCACGCCCCTAGGCCAGCCTGTACCCACCCACTCTGTGCCCTATATAAACCATGGTATGCGAATGCTCCCATTAAAATCTCCTGATGATTGAGGGTACCCCCCCTCATGAAACAGGCCTGTAGAGATGAAATAGTCTTGTGATTTTTTTCCCACACATACATATATATATATATATATATATATATATATATATATATATATATATATATATATACACACATATATATATACATACATTGATATATACAGTATATAATTTATATTTATTTATTTTGCTGTTTTTGTTTACATGTTAAAGGTGTTTTAATGAATATACATGCATGTTTAACACATATAGATTCCTTTCTTTCATGAAGACAAGAATATAAGTTGGTGTATTACCTGATTCTGATGACTTGCATTGATTGTAATCAGACAGTAGTGATGATAGCGTCCACGTTTTCAAATGGAGGAGAAGAAAAGTTCCTCCTTTCTGTCTAATACCACATGAAAGTGGTTGGTTTTTGGCATCTTATTTGTCCAGCTTCCATATTTGTTTTTATACACTTTACAAGAAATACATTGGCGGCAAACTCTGTAGCTTGCTAGCTTGTTTGCGCTGGCTTTCGGAGACTCTTGTTTTGAAAGCGCAGGCGCGATGGAGCGGCACTTTTATTGTGAAGACAGGAACTGTGCAGTCAGTCTTTAGGCTTTTGACGGGATGTACGGTTGAAATAAAAAAGTATCTTTTTTCCTTCACACTTTTGATTGATTGATTGGAACTTTTATCAGTAGATTGCACAGTACAGTACATATTCCGTACAATTGACCACTAAATGGTAACACACCAATAAGTTTTTCAACTTGTTTAAGTCAGGTCATGTGACCGCCTGGCTCTGTTTGATTGGTCCAACGTCACCAGTGACTGCATCTGATTGGTGGAACGAAGTGAAACGTCACCAGTAAGGCAGGCACTTTGAAGGTCTGTCAGACAGACCAAAACAAACAAAGCGTGCATTAACAGATCGATAAAAATTAGTAGCGAGTAGCGAGCTGAATGTAGATAAAAGTAGCGGAGTAAAAGTAGCGTTCCTTCTCTATAAATATACTTAAGTAAAAGTAAAAGTATGTTGCATTAAAACTACTCTTAGAAGTACAATTTATCCCAAAAGTTACTCAAGTAGATGTAACGGAGTAAATGTAGCGCGTTACTACCCACCTCTGATTCTGGGCATACTTGCCAACCCTCCCGGATTTTCCCGGGAGACTCCCGAAATTCAGCGCCTCTCCCGAAAACCTCCCGGGACAAATTTTCTCCCGAAAATCTCCCGAAATTCAGGCGGAGCTGGAGGCCACGCCCCCTCCAGCTCCATGCGGACCTGAGTCCGCTTTCCCACGATATAAACAGCGTGCCTGCCCAAACACGTTATAACTGTAGAATGATGGAGGGCGAGTTCTTGGTTTCTTATGTGGGTTTATTGTTAGGCAGTTTCATTAACGTCCTCCCAGCGCGGTAACAACACACAACAACAGCAGTCATGTTTTTGTCTACCGTAAAGCAGTTCGTCTGCCGTAAACAGCAATGTTGTGACACTCTTAAACAGGACAATACTGCCATCTATAACATCAATAACATGTACGGCTTTTTGAGAGTGAGTGCAGTGCACAACTGCGCACACAACAAGGAGACGAAGCAGAAGAACGAGGAAGATACAGCCACGGCGACATTGACGACGAGTAAGATGAAGAAATACGCTTTGTTGCACCTTTCCTGCCTGAGTCCGGCGATTAGTTGCAAATCTTGCTTTATGGATTGCTTGCACACAGCCAATCCAACACAAAACAAACTAGTCCCCTCCCGCACTCACGCTACCGCTCCCTCTCTTCTCTCGCCCACACACTCACTGACGTCACTCACCTCACATGCTCACCTATTAAAGGGCCACACCCACACATACGCTACTCTCATAACAGCTTGTAAGTTCCAAGCCGCAGCTGCGATTGGACCTGGGTAGCCTCCGGGAAGAAGTAGTGGACTACCAAGTGCTTGGCACTGAAGATCTTCCTCAGGAAGCAAAGATTGACCGGTTTTGGGCCATGCTAGGGAGAGATGGAAGATTCCAGACTCTAATGCATTTGATGAAAGCACTTTTGTGCGTGCCACACATCAATGCATCATCAGAGAGGGTGTTCAGCATGGTTAGAAAAATAGTGACAGAGAATAGAACAAGGATGGACAATTCAACCCTTAACTCAACAATGAGTAGATGAGTGTTATGTGCGTGTATATGTGTAAATAAATTAACACTGAAATTCAAGTATTTCTTTTATTTATATATACATATATATAATAAAATTAATATATATATATATATATATATATATATATATATATATATATATATATATATATATATAGCTAGAATTCACTGAAAGTCAAGTATTTCTTATATATATATATATATATATATATATATATATATATATATATATATATATATATATATATATATATATATATATATATATATATATATATATATATATATATATATATGAAATACTTGACTTGGTGAATTCTAGCTGTAAATATACTCCTCTGAAACTAATGAAACTAATAGTAGTTTCATGTTGTGAGTTGTCTACTAGTAGTAGTTTCATGTTGTTAGTTCCCTAACTAGTGGTAGTTTCATGTTGTGAGTTACCAAACTAGTAGTAGTTTAATGTTGTGTGTTGCCCAACTAGTAGTAGTTTCATGTTGTGAGTTGCCTAACTAGTAGTAGTTTCCTGTTGTGAGTTGCCTATATAGTAGTAGTTTCATGATGTGAGTTGCCTAACTAGTAGTAGTTTCATGATGTGAGTTACCTAACTAGTAGTAGTTTCATGATGTGAGTTGCCTAACTAGTAGTAGTTTCATGTTGTAAGTAGCCCAACTAATAGTAGTTTCATGTTGTGAGTTGTCTACTAGTAGTAGTTTCATGTTGTTAGTTCCCTAACTAGTGGTAGTTTCATGTTGTGAGCTGCCAAACTAGTAGTAGTTTTAATGTTGTAAGTTCCCTAGCTAGTAGTAGTAGTTTCATGTTGTGAGTTGCCTATCCAGTAGTAGTTTCATGTTGTAATTGGCCTAACTAGTAGTAGTTTAATGTCCTGATTTTCCTAACTAGCAGTAGTTTCATGTTGTGAGTTTCCTAACTAGTTGTAGTTTCATGTTGTGAGTTGCCTATCTAGTAGTAGTTTCATGTTGTGATTTGCCTAACTAGTAGTAGTTTAATGCTGTGTGTTGCCCAACTAGTTGTAGTTTCATGTTGTGTGTTGCCTAACTAGTAGTTGTTTCCTGTTGTGAGTTTCCTAACTAGTAGTAGTTTCATGATGTGAGTTGCCTAACTAGTAGTAGTTTCATGATGTGAGTTACCTAACTAGTAGTAGTTTCATGATGTGAGTTGCCTAACTAGTAGTGGTTTCATGTTGTGAGTTGCCCAACTAATAGTAGTTTCATGTTGTTAGTTCCCTAACTAGTGGTAGTTTCATGTTGTGAGTTACCAAACTAGTAGTAGTTTAATGTTGTGTGTTGCCCAACTAGTAGTAGTTTCATGTTGTGAGTTGCCTAACTAGTAGTAGTTTCCTGTTGTGAGTTGCCTAACTAGTAGTAGTTTCCTGTTGTGAGTTGCCTATATAGTAGTAGTTTCATGATGTGAGTTGCAATTTATGTAACGGCGTAAATGTAGCGCGTTACTACCCACCTCTGATTCTGGGCATACTTGCCAACCCTCCCGGATTTTCCCGGGAGACTCCCGAAATTCAGCGCCTCTCCCGAAAACCTCCCCTCTTAACCACGCTCCCGCCCCAACCACACCCCCGCCCCACCCCCGACCACGCCCACCCCACCCCCCTCCCCCCACCTCCCGAAATCGGAGGTCTCAAGGTTGGCAAGTATGATTCTGGGTGTCTCATTCAGTAAAAAAACCCTTAAATTCCATTCCGTTTTTTTAAGGCGGTCTGTGATAAAGTTTTAGCATTCAATCAGACATTATTGTGAGGTTTTGTATTAGTGTTCCTAAAAATCAGATATACCGGCCCCCCCAGACACATTTTTTCTCTAAATTTGGCCCCTCGAGTCAAAATAATTGCCCAGGCCTGGTCTAAAACACACATTATGAAGAGACAGCTATTTTGTTTACTTCTCAAAACTATTACAAAAGTGAGTAATTCATTATTATTACTAGGGTATGTTATTTGTACAAAGTTGTGCCAACAATGAAGAGCTAAATCAGCAATCATCACTACAAAAAACCACACAAATGTAAAAACAAATTGAAAAGTCAACTCACCGCGGTATGTTTGTGTTCAAGCAGGATCTGGACTGACCTGCTGATCCAGAAAGATCCCTGTAGTCACGTCTGGCATCGCCCACAAGGTGTGTGCTGCACCACACTTCAAAGCATGGCCCGCACAACTTGATTTTTACTGTACAAATGTTAAAGGAGCCAGAAATGGTACTGTAACACTGAAGTCCTCTCCCCCTCCTCCTGACTGAGGAACTTTAAACTTCCACTGCCTCTTACTAGGGGTTGAGGTCTGGGACCATAATAGCTGAATAGACAAGCCTTTTGTCAATAACAAATCTCTAACCAACACAAATCACACAGAAATGAGGCTATTTTCAGGAAGACGTACGCCATGCCTGCGTACAATATCACAACAAAAGGCAATCATATGGATATTGTCAGTACTATCAGAAAACAAAGACTAAAACCAACAGGTGAAAATAAGTATAGCATGCTTAGCAGCCTAATGCAGTGTTTTTCAACCTTTTCTGAGCCGAGGCACATTTTTTTTCATTGGAAAAAACCCAGAGGCACACCACCAGCAGAAAATATAAAAAAAATAAAACTCAGCAGCCGATATTGACAATAAAAAGTCGTTCTCGCAATTTTGGATATGAATTCAAACCAAGTTTAGGAGGAGATCTTGCCCCAAGTGGAGGAGTTCAAGTACCTCAGAGTCTTGCTCACGAGTGAGGGAAGAGTGGATGGTGAGATCGACAGGCGGATCGGTGCGGCGTCTTCAGTAATGCCATACTTGCCAACCTTGAGACCTCCGATTTCGGGAGGTGGGGGGAGGGGGAGGGGTGGGCGTGGTCGGGGGTGGGGCGGGTGCGTGGTTAGGGGCGTGGTTATGAGGGGAGGAGTATATTTACAGCTAGAATTCACCAAGTCAACTATTTCATATATATATATCTAACAAATACTTGACTTTCAGTGAATTCTAGCTATATATATTCCTTTATTTTATTATATATATATACAGGTAAAAGCCAGTAAATTAGAATATTTTGAAAAACTTGATTTATTTCAGTAATTGCATTCAAAAGGTGTAACTTGTACATTATATTTATTCATTGCACACAGACTGATGCATTCAAATGTTTATTTCATTTAATTTTGATGATTTGAAGTGGCAACAAATGAAAATCCAAAATTCCGTGTGTCACAAAATTAGAATATTACTTAAGGCTAATACAAAAAAGGGATTTTTAGAAATGTTGGCCAACTGAAAAGTATGAAAATGAAAAATATGAGCATGTACAATACTCAATACTTGGTTGGAGCTCCTTTTGCCTCAATTACTGCGTTAATGCGGCGTGGCATGGAGTCGATGAGTTTCTGGCACTGCTCAGGTGTTATGAGAGCCCAGGTTGCTCTGATAGTGGCCTTCAACTCTTCTGCGTTTTTGGCTCTGGCATTCTGCATCTTCCTTTTCACAATACCCCACAGATTTTCTATGGGGCTAAGGTCAGGGGAGTTGGCGGGCCAATTTAGAACACAAATACCATGGTCCGTAAACCAGGCACGGGTAGATTTTGCGCTGTGTGCAGGCGCCAAGTCCTGTTGGAACTTGAAATCTCCATCTCCATAGAGCAGGTCAGCAGCAGGAAGCATGAAGTGCTCTAAAACTTGCTGGTAGACGGCTGCGTTGACCCTGGATCTCAGGAAACAGAGTGGACCGACACCAGCAGATGACATGGCACCCCAAACCATCACCCAACCATGCAAATTTTGCATTTCCTTTGGAAATCGAGGTCCCAGAGTCTGGAGGAAGACAGGAGAGGCACAGGATCCACGTTGCCTGAAGTCTAGTGTAAAGTTTCCACCATCAGTGATGGTTTGGGGTGCCATGTCATCTGCTGGTGTCGGTCCACTCTGTTTCCTGAGATCCAGGGTCAACGCAGCCGTCTACCAGCAAGTTTTAGAGCACTTCATGCTTCCTGCTGCTGACCTGCTCTATGGAGATGGAGATTTCAAGTTCCAACAGGACTTGGCGCCTGCACACAGCGCAAAATCTACCCGTGCCTGGTTTACGGACCATGGTATTTCTGTTCTAAATTGGCCCGCCAACTCCCCTGACCTTAGCCCCATAGAAAATCTGTGGGGTATTGTGAAAAGGAAGATGCAGAATGCCAGACCCAAAAACGCAGAAGAGTTGAAGGCCACTATCAGAGCAACCTGGGCTCTCATAACACCTGAGCAGTGCCAGAAACTCATCGACTCCATGCCACGCCGCATTAACGCAGTAATTGAGGCAAAAGGAGCTCCAACCAAGTATTGAGTATTGTACATGCTCATATTTTTCATTTTCATACTTTTCAGTTGGCCAACATTTCTAAAAATCCCTTTTTTGTATTAGCCTTAAGTAATATTTTAATTTTGTGACACACGGAATTTTGGATTTTCATTTGTTGCCACTTCAAATCATCAAAATTAAATGAAATAAACATTTGAATGCATCAGTCTGTGTGCAATGAATAAATATAATGTACAAGTTACACCTTTTGAATGCAATTACTGAAATAAATCAAGTTTTTCAAAATATTCTAATTTACTGGCTTTTACCTGTATATGTATATATTAATAAAAGAAATACTTGAATTTCAGTGTTCATTTATTTACACATATACACACACATAACACTCATCTACTCATTGTTGAGTTAAGGGTTGAATTGTCCATCCTTGTTCTATTCTCTGTCACTATTTTTCTAACCATGCTGAACACCCTCTCTGATGATGCATTGATGTGTGGCACGCACAAAAGTGCTTTCATCAAATGCATTCGAGTCTGGAATCTTCCATCTCTCCCTAGCATGGCCCAAAACCGGTCAATCTTTGCTTCCTGAGGAAGATCTTCAGTGCCAAGCACTTGGTAGTCCACTACTTCTTCCCGGAGGCTATCCAGGTCCAATCGCAGCTGCGGCTTGGAACTTACAAGCTGTTATGAGAGTAGCGTATGTGTGGGTGTGGCCCTTTAATAGGTGAGCATGTGAGGTGAGTGACGTCAGTGAGTGTGTGGGCGAGAGAAGAGAGGGAGCGGTAGCGTGAGTGCGGGCGGGGACTAGTTTGTTTTGTGTTGGATTGGCTGTCTGCAAGCAATCAATAAAGCAAGATTTGCAACTAATCGCCGGACTCAGGCAGGAAAGGTGCAACAAAGCGTATTTCTTCATCTTACTCGTCGTCGGCGTCGCCACGGCTGTATCTTCCTCGTTCTTCTGCTTCGTCTCCTTGTTGTGTGCGCAGTTGTGCACTGCACTCTCTAAAAGCCGTATATGTTATTGATGTTATAGATGGCAGTATTGTCCTGTTTAAGAGTGTCACAACATTGCTGTTTACGGCAGACGAACTGCTTTACGGTAGACAAAAACGTGACTGCTGTTGTTGTGTGTTGTTACCGCGCTGGGAGGACGTTAATGAAACTGCCTAACAATAAACCCACATAAGAAACCAAGAACTCGCCCTCCATCATTCTACAGTTATAACGTGATTGGGCAGGGACACTGTTTATATCGTGGGAAAGCGGACTCAGGTCCGCATGGAGCTGGAGGGGGCGTGGCCTCCAGCTCCGCCTGAATTTCGGGAGATTTTCGGGAGAAAATTTGTCCCGGGAGATTTTTCGGGAGAGGCGCTGAATTTCGGGAGTCTCCCGGAAAATCCGGGAGGGTTGGCAAGTATGGTAATGCGGACGCTGTATCGATCCGTTGTGGTGAAGAAGGAGCTGAGCCGGAAGGCAAAGCTCTCAATTTACCGGTCGATCTACGTTCCCATCCTCACCTATGGTCATGAGCTTTGGGTTATGACCGAAAGGACAAGATCACGGGTACAAGCGGCCCAAATGAGTTTCCTCCACCGGGTGGCGGGGCTCTCCCTTAGAGATAGGGTGAGAAGCTCTGTCATCCGGGAGGAGCTCAAAGTAAAGCCGCTACTCCTCCACATGGAGAGGAGTCAGATGAGGTGGTTCGGGCATCTGGTCAGGATGCCACCCGAACGCCTCCCTAGGGAGGTGTTTGGGGCACGTCTGACCGGTAGGAGGCCACGGGGAAGACCCAGGACTCTTTGGGAGGACTATGTCTCCCGGCTGGCCTGGGAACGACTCGGGATCCCCCGGGAGGAGCTGGACCAAGTGGCTGGGGAGAGGGAAGTCTGGGCTTCTCTGCTTAGGCTGCTGCCCCCGCGACCCGACCTCGGATAAGCGGAAGAAAATGAATGGATGGATGGAATTCAAACCATAACCAAGCATGCATCACTATAGCTCTTGTCTCAAAGTAGGTGTACTGTCACCACCTTTCACATCGTGCCGCAACTTATTTTGAAGTTTTTGGTGTTTTCCTGTGTGTAGTGTTTTAGTTCTTACCTTGCGCTCCTATTTTTGGTGGCTTTTCCTGTTTTGTTGGTATTTTCCTGTAGCAGTTTCATGTCTTCCTTGAGCGATATACCCCGCACCTGCTTTGTTTTCACAATCAAGACTATGTAAGTTGTTACTATACTTCTTTGCGGGGACATTGTTGATTGCCATGTCATGTACGGATGCACTTTGTAGACGCTGTCTGCTCCACACGCTGTAAGTCTTTGCTGTCGTCCAGCATTTTGTTTTTGTTGACTTTGCAGCCAGTTCAGTTTTAGTTTCATTTTGCATAGCCAACCCTAAGCTTCAATGGCTTTTCTTAGCGGCACTCGCCTTTTGTTTAATTTTGGTTCTAGCGTTAGACACCTTTTTACCTGCACACTGCCTCCCGCTGTCGTCTGCATATCGTGACCATGAGACACCATGTTGACATCCATCCATCCATCCATCCATCCATCTTCTTCCGCTTATCCGAGGTCGGGTCGCGGGGGCAGCAGCCTAAGCAGGGAAGCCCAGACTTCCCTCTCCCCAGCCACTTCGTCCAGCTCCTCCCGGGGGATCCCGAGGCGTTCCCAGGCCAGCTGGGAGACATAGTCTTCCCAACGTGTCCTGGGTCTTCCTCGTGGCCTCCTACCGGTCGGACGTGCCCTAAACACCTCCCTAGGGAGGCGTTCGGGTGGCATCCTGACCAGATGCCCGAACCACCTCATCTGGCTCCTCTCCATGTGGAGGAGCAGCGGCTTTACTTTGAGCTCTCCCCGGATGACAGAGCTTCTCACCCTATCTCTAAGGGAGAGACCCGCCACTTGGCGGAGGAAACTCATTTCGGCCGCTTGTACCCGTGATCTTGTCCTTTCGGTCATAACCCAAAGCTCATGACCATAGGTGAGGATGGGAACGTAGATCGACCGGTAAATTGAGAGCTTTGCCTTCCGGCTCAGCTCCTTCTTCACCACAACGGATCGATACAGCGTCCACATTACTGAAGACGCCGCACCGATCCGCCTGTCGATCTCACGATCCACTCTTCCCTCACTCGCGAACAAGACTCCGAGGTACTTGAACTCCTCCACTTGGGGCAAGGTCTCCTCCCCAACCCGGAGATGGCACTCCACCCTTTTCCGGGCGAGAACCATGGACTCGGACTTGGAGGTGCTGATTCTCATCCCAGTCGCTTCACACTCGGCTGCGAACCGATCCAGTGAGAGCTGAAGATCCTGGCTAGATGAAGCCATCAGGACCACATCATCCGCAAAAAGCAGAGACCTAATCCTGCAGCCACCAAACCGAATCCCCTCAATGCCTTGACTGCGCCTAGAAATTCTGTCCATAAAAGTTATGAACAGAATCGGTGACAAAAGGCAGCCTTGGCGGAGTCCAACCCTCACTGGAAACGTGTCCGACTTACTGCCGGCAATGCGAACCAAGCTCTGACACTGATCATACAGGGAGTGGACCGCCACAATCAGACAGTCCGAAACCCCATATTCTCTGAGCACTCCCCACAGGACTTCCCGAGGGACACGGTCGAATGCCTTCTCCAAGTCCACAAAGCACATGTAGACTGGTTGGGCAAACTCCCATGCACCCTCAAGGACCCTGCCGAGAGTATAGAGCTGGTCCACAGTTCCACGACCAGGACGAAAACCACACTGTTCCTCCTGAATCCGAGGTTCGACTATCCGGCGTAGCCTCCTCTCCAGTACACCTGAATAGACCTTACCGGGAAGGCTGAGGAGTGTGATCCCACGATAGTTAGAACACACCCTCCGATTCCCCTTCTTAAAGAGAGGAACCACCACCCCGGTCTGCCAATCCAAAGGTACTGCCCCCGATGTCCACGCGATGCTGCAGAGTCTTGTCAACCAAGACAGCCCCACAGCATCCAGAGCTTTAAGGAACTCCGGACGGATCTCATCCACCCCCGGGGCCTTGCCACCGAGGAGCTTTTTAACTACCTCAGCAACCTCAGCCCCAAAAATAGGAGAGCCCACCACAGACTCCCCAGGCACTGCTTCCTCATAGGAAGACGTGTTGGTGGGATTGAGGAGGTCTTCGAAGTATTCCCTCCACCGATCCACAACTTCCGCAGTCGAAGTCAGCAGAACACCATCCGCACCATACACGGTGTTGGTAGTGCACTGCTTCCCCTTCCTGAGGCGGCGGATATGTTGACATATACAAAGCAATTATCTACCTGCTGCCACCTACTGATACGGAAGAGTATTACATGGTTACTCTGCCGATCTCTAGACAGTGCAGACACTCAACAACAGCACATTTGCGGGTTATAATTACTGGTTTGCAAAAAATATTTTTAACCCAATTAGGTGAAGTAACATAATCTATATAAAAAAAACATTTTTCTTTAAAAAGGCTGTTTAGTTGTCAGAATTATACTGTAAAGTAAAACCACCATTTTTAATTTGCATTTAAAAATAAATGTAAATGAAAATAAATAAATAGTCATTTTACAGGAAAAAAAATTAAATGTTACTCAAACATCTGCTTGACCGATGGAATCAAAGCAAGTTATCCATCAAAATGTAAATAATCTCTGAAGTCACACGACTGAACATAATCAGAATATATACAACATAAATGATACCTATTTGATGCATTAATTGTTCCATGGAACAAAATTAAATAAAAATTAATTAATAAAAAAATAATATTACTTTTACATATTTATCCATCCATCCATTTTCTACCGCTTATTCCCTTTGGGGTCGCGGGGGGCGCTGGAGCCTATCTCAGCTACAATCGGGCGGAAGGCGGGGTACACCCTGGACAAGTCGCCACCTCATCGCAGGGCCAACACAGATAGACAGACAACATTCACACTCACATCCACACACTAGGGCCAATTTTATGATTATTTTAATTATTATTATTACAACTATTATTCATTTAATTAGTTTTATTTTTGTTTATATTCTCACCATCCTGGCAAGGGTAAAAATAACTATAAGTTATTTTACTAATACGTTTATCTTGAAAACAAATATGCAGCATACTCTACCATCATATCTTTATGATTCAAATATCAACCACTATGTTATAAAGTCGGAGATAATTGCACAAACATAACACAAATACACACAGTGATAGAAAGAGTTGTGCCATTTATGTAAAATATAACAGCACAGTGAATTTAACAATATCCAACAACATAATCAGAATATATACAACATAAATGATCAGGGCCGGCCCGTGGCATAGGCCGTATAGGCAAATGCTAAGGGCGCCGTCCATCAGGGGGCGCCACGCCAGTGCCACAAATGTTGGAGAAAAAAAAGAAAAAAAAAAGTTGGTAATATTATTTCTAAATACAAAAAATAATCCCACGTTAATTAAAATGCAAAGTAAAGCCTATTTAATATAAATATTATTTGTTACAACATTCCCCCCCCCCCCCCCCCTCTCCTCCTCCCCCCGCACGGTGGGCCCCTCCCTTCCCGTATCATGACTCTTTTTGGACGTCACCACATCAAAAAATCAACACAAGATGTCAAAACGGCCAAAACTGTCAGGTGCCCAGGGAAGAAAAAAGAGAAAAGAAGAGGAGGAGAAACGAGAAAAGACAGAGATAGCAGGTAGGTAACGTTAGCCTACATGAAATTATTTGTCTGTTACAGAATGTGATAGTAACCTGGCTTTTTAGCATTAAGCTAATGTTACATGATTCGGCAATTGCTAATCAATAAATAGCTAGTTCTGTTTTAACGTCGGGTTAATATTGTGGAGGGGGCTAAATTGTTATGGAAAATAATAATGTAACGTTAGGTAATTACAGTACTCCCACCTTACATTCCTCAGGGACATTTCTTTCTTTCTTTAGTTTATTTGGAACATGAACACACTTACATCATAATACATCACACAATTTCATATCATTTCATTTGACATCATGCCCGAAAAGGAGTAGGAAGAAGCAAAGCTTATTTAATCCTACCCCTTTCCCACTTCAAAGCGTTTACAAATATATAGAATCATTTACTGACCTTTTTATATAATAAAATAACATCTATGAATTAGTATACAACAGTTTTGTAATATGTAATTAATGAATTAATTCAGTCATTATTAACATACTGAGATGAAGAATATCTTATTTTCAATAAGGTTGAAAGTATTTCTCATAATTCTTCTTCTTTGTACTCTGTAAGCACTATTATTTTGAACAACCTCTTAAACTGGATCATATCAGTACAATTTTTAACTTCTTTACTTAATCCATTCCATCATTTAATTCCACATACTGATATGCTAAAAGTTCTAAGTGTTGTACGTGCATATAAATGTTTGTATTAGATCTTTTAAGCAGGTGTTTTTTGTTTACATTGTTATTGCCTTCTGGTTAGCTAATGTTTGCCCTGCAGGTAATCGTCACTTTTCCACCCCTTTATATATTAGGTATAGTTGTAAGTAAAAAAAAAAAAAAGTCAAAGACAAAGCTATTCGGGTTCTTGTGAGTATATACACTTCACTGCCGATGTGGGGGGGCGCCACCTAAAATCTTGCCTAGGGCGCCAGATTGGTTAGGGCCGGGCCTGTAAATGATACCTATTTGATATGGAACAAAATTAAATAAAAATTAATTAATAAAAAAATAATATTACTTTTACATATTTATTATTATTTTAATTATTATTATTACAACTATTATTCATTTAATTAGTTTTATTTTTGTTTATATTCTCACCATCCTGGCAAGTGTAAAAATAACTAACACTCTATTTAAAGAATATATATATATATATATATATATATATATATATATATATATATATATATATATATATATATATATATATATATATTCTTTATATATGTTTTCTGGAAGTACAATGGTTGTGTAACTCACTAGATGGATGAATAAAATACATTAGAGAAAAATAGATTGTTTATATCTTAGCATCACGTGACATCTAGTGGCCATGTGTGAAAGTTGTAGAGAAGAAAATGTTCAAATGTTGCATTTTCATTCGAGACTCATTATTAACACCTATTGTTGTAAAATCTTAATAAATTAAAAAGTAAAAATATTGTTAAATTCAAATGTTGTTGTATGACCAATGACTGTAACGGTGCGTTTGTGTGTTTTAACACATTTCTCCACTATTTGGGGAATACACACTTGTACACTTGAGGTGTGCCTATATTTAAAATAATCGCAGCCATTTATTAAAAAAAATAAAATAAAAACATTTAAAAAATGAACAATAGTGTGACAGTGACTTACACTTGCATCACATCTCATAAACTTGACAACACATTGTGTACAATATTTACCACAATGGTAAAAGAAGTCATATTTTAGGTTCATTTAATAGTTAAAACACATTTAAATAATAGATGCCATATTCCAATATATGACTCATTATCTACACTAAATGCAGTTTTTTCTACTTATATCATCTCCATAGCTTGTGTATACCAGTCTGTATGTATTATGTGTGCATACCAGTCAGTATTTATTATGTGTGTATACCAGTCAGTATGTATTATGTGTGTATACCAGTCAGTATGTATTATGTGTGTATACCAGTCAGTATGTATTATGTGTATACCAGTCAGTATTTATTATGTGTGTATACCAGTCAGTATGTATTATGTGTGTATACCAGTCAGTATGTATTATGTGTATACCAGTCATTATTTATTATGTGTGTATACCAGTCAGTATTTATTATGTGTGTATACCAGTCAGTATTTATTATGTGTGTATACCAGTCAGTATTTATTATGTGTGTATACCAGTCAGTATGTATTATGTGTGTGTATACCAGTCAGTATTTATTATGTGTGTATACCAGTCAGTATGTATTATGTGTGTGTATACCAGTCAGTATGTATTATGTGTGTATACCAGTCAGTATGTATTATGTGTGTATACCAGTCAGTATGTATTATGTGTGTATACCAGTCAGTATGTATTATGTGTGTATACCAGTCAGTATTTATCATGTGTGTATACCAGCCGGTATGTATTATGTGTGTATACCAGTCAGTATGTATTATGTGTGTATCCATCCATCCATTTTCTACCGCTTGTCCCTTTTGGGGTCGCGGGGGGTGCTGGCGCCTATCTCAGCTGTATTCGGGCGGAAGGCGGGGTACACCCTGGACAAGTCGCCACCTCATCGCAGGGCCAACACAGATAGACAGACAACATTCACACTCTCATTCACACACTAGTGTATACCAGTCAGTATTTATTATGTGTGTATACCAGTCAGTATTTATTATGTGTGTATACCAGTCAGTATGTATTATGTGTGTATACCAGTCAGTATGTATTATGTGTGTATACCAGTCAGTATGTATTATGTGTGTATACCAGTAAGTATTTTATATGTGTGTATACCAGTCAGTATGTATTATGTGTGTATACCAGTAAGTATTTTATATGTGTGTATACCAGTCAGTATGTATTATGTGTGTGTATACCAGTCAGTATGAGTTGGACTATCAACATCTATCCATTTTTTTTATATATTACTCTTAGAAATGCATTTTACTTTTTGATTAAATGTTACTAAATTGCTTTTGGTTGTGATTTTTATTCAAATGCAAAAATGTTGCCAACAGAGTATTTTATTTGTATTGTTTTTGTCATGTCTGTGTGATCAGGTTTTATTTTTGGACTTTTTGTGCAGTTTTGTTTTGTCACCATCGTTACCCATTAGTTTCACCTGTCATGTCACGCACCTGTTTTGAGTCACGCACCTGTTGTTAATCATGTCCATAAGTATTTAAGTTCATTCATTTTCTGTTGTTCGTCCTGACGACCTCACACCACATTTATGCTCTGTCCATTCCTCTAAGATCCTGCTTCATGTCCCTTGTCAAAGTAAGTTTTGGTTCCATGTTTATAGTCTTTTTGTTTTTCGTAGTTTGTTCTCCGCCACTGTGCGCGCTTTCATTTATTCCTTTTTTTTGATAATAATAAATCATGAACCTTAATTCCCGTCTCGCCCGTGCCAACTTTCCGTTGCATCCTGGGAAAGCAAACTCCCAAGATCAAGTCGTGACAGTTTTATTGAACTTGGACATTTAAAAGCTTACATTCCAATTGCAATGTCAAAATATACAAAGAATATTACCGCATTTGAAAGGGTATACTTCAGTGTAGACACATTATTAATTAATTGATTTTTGAGCAATCTCAATAAATTAGAAAGTAAAAATATTGTTCTATTTTTGTGTTTTTGAATTTTTTATTTTTTATAAAGCTGTATTTATAATATGCAACATTTACATACAAGCAAATAAATAATAATAATCAAAACAAGTACAAAAACAGTACAAAACAGCGCCATTGATTGATTGATTGAAACTTGTATTAGTAGATTGCACAGTACAGTACATATTCCGTACAATTGACCACTAAATGGTAACACCCCAATAAGTTTTTCAACTTGTTTAAGTCGGGGTCCACTTAAATTAATTCATGATACAGATATATACTATCAGATATATACTATCATCATAATACAGTCATCACACAAGTTAATCATCAGAGTATATACATTGAATTATTTACATTATTTACAATCCGGGGTGTGGGATGTGGAGGGGGGTGAGGGGGTGGGGGGGTTAGGTTTGGTTGATATCAGCACTTCAGTCATCAACAATTGCATCATCAGAGAAATGGATATTGGAACAGTGTAGGACTGACTTGGTAGGATATGTACAGCAAGTATGTGGACATAGAGAGAGAGCGATCAGAAAGCATAAGAACAAGTATCTACATTTGATTATTTACATTTGAGTATTTACAATCCGGGGAGGTGGGATGTGGAAGGGAGGGTGTTAGTTCAGGGTTGTAGTTGCCTGGAGGTGTTCTTTAGTGCGCTTTTGAAGGAGGATAGAGATGCCCTTTCTTTTACACCTGTTGGGAGTGCATTCCATATTGATGTGGCATAGAAGGAGAATGAGTTAAGACCTTTGTTAGATCAGAATCTGGGTTTAACGTGGTTAGTGGAGCTTCCTCTGGTGTTGTGGTTATGGCGGTCATTTACGTTAAGGAAGTAGTTTGACATGTACTTCGGTATCAGGGAGGTGTAGTGGATTTTATAGACTAGGCCAGCGTTTCTCAAAGTGTGGGGCGCGCCCCACTGGTGGGGAATAGAGACATGACAGGTGGGGCGCGAGGAACGGGAGGAAATGTCACTTTGAATTTTTTTATTTATTATTATATTCTTAGATTTTTTTTTTTTTTACTATGCTTTCATTTTCTATACACACTGTAAATCACTTTGTGATTCTGTCTATGAAATCCGCTATATACATAAATGGAAATTACCGGTACTTATTTTTACTGTAGGCTTTAAATTTCTCGGTAGAAGCGAAAGTTTGACAGACATAGCAACAGTACCTGTCTTGCCAAATGCATAGCTCCTCCTTTTTTTTTGCAAAGATTGCAAAGTGGCACTTTTATTTCATTTATTATTGAACTTGACGCAAGTTATTTGATTTATTATTGAACTTGATGCAAGTTATAACCCTTTTTTTTAAATTTATTATTGAACTTGATGCAAGTTATAACACTTTTGTTTTATTTATTATTGAACTTGATGCAAGTTATAACACTTTTTTTGATTTATTATTGAACTTGATGCAAGTTATTTGATTTATTATTGAACTTGATGCAAGTTGTAACACTTTTTTTAAATTTATTATTGAACTTGATGCAAGTTATAACACTTTTTTTAAATTTATTATTGAACTTGATGCAAGTTATAACACTTTTTTTGATTTATTATTGAACTTGATGCAAGTTATTTGATTTATGATTGAACGTGATGCAAGTTCTAACACTTTTTTTTATTTATTATTGAACTTGATGCAAGTTATAACACCTTTTTTTGGTTTATTATTGAACTTGATGCAAGTTATAACACTTTTTTTGATTTATTATTGAACTTGATGCAAGTTATAACACTTTTTTTGATTTATTATTGAACTTGATGCAAGTTATAACACTTTTTTATTTATTATTGAACTTGATGCAAGTTATAACACTTTTTTTTTATTATTGAACTTAATGCAAGTTATAACACTTTTATTTGATTTATTATTGAACTTGATGCAAGTTATAACACTTTTTTTGATTTATTATTAAACGTGATGCAAGTTATAACACTTTTTTTGATTTATTATTGAACTTGATGCAAGTTATAACATTTTTTTTTTTATTGAACTTAATGCAAGTTATACACTTTTATTTGATTTATTATTGAACTTGATGCAAGTTATAACACTTTTTTTGATTTATTATTAAACGTGATGCAAGTTATAACACTTTTTTTGATTTATTATTGAACTTGATGCAAGTTATAACACTTTTTTTGATTTATTATTGAACGTGATGCAAGTTATAACACTTTTTTTGATTTATTATTGAACTTGATGCAAGTTATAACACTTTTGTTTGATTTATTATTGAACTTGATGGAAGTTATTTTATTTATTATTGAACTTGATGCAAGTTATACCACAGCTGCACAGTTATTTTATTTATTATTGAACTTGATGTTATTTTATGTTATTGAGTTTGAATGTATACAACTTGATGTTCAATAAATTTGAAAATGTTAAAGCTTGGCATTAGCGCTCTGTTGGGGCGATGGGGGCAGGTGGGGCTTGAAAACTCCCCCTTGTCTAAAGTGGGGGATGACAAAAAAAGTTTGAGAACCACTGGACTAGGCTCAGTGCAAGTTGTTTTACTCTGTCCTCCACCTTGAGCCAGCCCACTTTGGATAAGTGGGTAGGAGTGAGGTGTGATCTGGGGTGGAGGTCTAGAAGTAATCTGACTAGCTTGATCTGGGATGTTTGGAGTCTAGATTTGAGGGTTTTGGAGGTGCTGGGGTACCAGGGGGGTTGTAAACTCAATAAAGTAACTAAAATAGAATGCAAAATATACATATGTAACAAAATGTAAAGCCATAAGCTCACACAAGCTCCATAAATAATCCAAATTTGGAACACAGCATCATAGTTTTCACAGCTTTTTGGTTTTAAAGTAGAGTTGTAATTATTTTTTAAAGGCACAAAAAACAATATATATAATATATAAAACTTAGCCAATAGTATAATGAGGTTGCAAAGGTAAAATTAATTTTCTTTTTTTTTTCATACAGTGTAAATCCAAATAGCAAAAAAATATTGTTTTATTCAAACGTTGTTGTATGACTGTAACGGTGCGTTTGCGTGTTGTAAGACTTTTCCAAACGATTGGGGAATACACATTTGTACACTCCCGGTGTGGCTATATTTAAAAGAATCGAGTTTATGTGGCTGTTAAATAGGCATGTGCATTGACTCCACGTCACGCTGCGTGTTTATAAAGTGTAATTGGACTCCGTGAAAAAAAGCGACAGAGTCGGAGATGGCGCACAGTCCTTGAAGGCACCATTGGGTGTTGAACACGTCCAGCTCGCCAGGCTCCTCCACGCACACACACAACGTAATGTCGACCAAGAGCTTCCGAGTGAGCGACGGGGACTGGATATGTCCTGATAAAAAGTAAGTTAGTATAAAGGAGAATAACAAAGTGTGTTTGTTCGCTCCAGGGCCAAGTATATCTGGAAGTAGCTTATGGTGCTAACAGGGCAACTTTCTTTAGCCTGCTAGGCCCTGCGCCGTTAGCATAGCATAGCTAGCATCGTCATTGTTTGTTTTATTATACCTATGTTGTTTGTTTTATCACATCTATTGCAGACGAGGACGCCGAATTAAAAACATCAAATGTTACGTGTTTGTGGGAAATGATGGGTGCTTAAGGGCGTAACCAGTCTGTGACCGCTAGCTCGCAGGCTCGCTAACGTTAGCTCGAAATTGAAAGGGACAAGCGGTAGGAAATGGATGGATGGAAGCAAAAGATCATGTACTGAGAGTTTACCTTGCAGCCCACTTTTATAACTTCTCGTGTGACAGACAACTGCACTCCCTCAGTGAATGAATGTCACATTACAAAATGTTTCAAAATGGGGTCCCAGGGGCCCCCATTAAGTCATGAAATTGGGGTCCCACTATTTTTGTAAGCGTTTTTGAAAATAAATGATAAATGTATGCATTATCCTGTTATATCTCACATTCTATATCAGGCCTGGGCAATTATTTTGACTAGGGGGGGGCAAATTTAGACAAAAAAAAATGTGTCCGGGGGGCCTGCATATCGGATTTTTAGGAACACTAATACAAAACCTCTAATACAAAAAGCTCCTCGGTGGCAAGGCCCCGGGGGTGGATGCGAGCCGCCCGGAGTTCCTTAAGGCTCTGGATGTTGTGGGGCTGTCTTGGTTGACAAGACTCTGCAACATCGCGTGGACATCGGGGGTGGTACCTCTGGATTGGCAGACCGGGGTGGTGGTTCCTCTCTTTAAGAAGGGGAACCGGAGGGTGTGTTCCAACTATCGTGGGATCACACTCCTCAGCCTTCCCGGTAAGGTCTATTCAGGTGTACTGGAGAGGAGGCTACGCCGGATAGTCGAACCTCGGATTCAGGAGGAACAGTGTGGTTTTCGTCCTGGTCGTGGAACTGTGGACCAGCTCTATACTCTGGGCAGGGTCCTTGAGGGTGCATGGGAGTTTGCCCAACCAGTCTACATGTGCTTTGTGGACTTGGAGAAGGCATTCGACCGTGTACCCCGGGAAGTCCTGTGGGGAGTGCTCAGAGAGTATGGGGTAACGGACTGTCTTATTGTGGCAGTTCGCTCCCTGTATGATCAGTGCCAGAGCTTGGTCCGCATTGCCGGCAGTAAGTCGGACACGTTTCCAGTGAGGGTTGGACTCCGCCAAGGCTGCCCTTTGTCACCGATTCTGTTCATAACCTTTATGGACAGAATTTCTAGACACAGTCAGGGCGTTGAGGGGATCTGGTTTGGTGGCTGCAGGATTAGGTCTCTGCTATTTGCAGATGATGTGGTCCTGATGGCTTCCTCTGGCCAAGATCTTCAGCTCTCGCTGGATCGGTTCGCAGCCGAGTGTGAAGCGACTGGGATCGGAATCAGCACCTCCAAGTCCGAGTCCATGGTTCTCTCCCGGAAAAGGGTGGAGTGCCATCTTCGGGTTGGGGAGGAGATCTTGCCCCAAGTGGAGGAGTTCAAGTACCTCTGAGTCTTGTTCACGAGTGGGGGAAGAGTGGATCGTGAGATCGACAGGCGGATCGGTGCGGCATCTTCAGTAATGCGGACGCTGTATCGATCCGTTGTGGTGAAGAAGGAGCTGAGCCGGAAGGCAAAGCTCTCGATTTACCGGTCGATCTACGTTCCCATCCTCACCTATGGTCATGAGCTTTGGGTCATGACCGAAAGGACAAGATCACGGGTACAAGCGGCCGAAATGAGTTTCCTCCGCCGAGTGGCGGGGCTCTCCCTTAGAGATAGGGTGAGAAGCTCTGCCATCCGGGAGGAGCTCAAAGTAAAGCCGCTGCTCCTCCACATGGAGAGGAGCCAGATGAGGTGGTTCGGGCATCTGGTCAGGATGCCACCCGAACGCCTCCCTAGGAAGGTGTTTCGGGCACGTCCGACCGGTAGGAGGCCACGGGGAAGACCCAGGACACGCTGGGAAGACTATCTCTCCCGGCTGGCCTGGGAACGCCTCGGGATCCCCCGGGAGGAGCTGGACGAAGTGGCTGGGGAGAGGGAAGTCTGGGCTTCCCTGCTTAAGCTGCTGCCCCCGCGACCCGACCTCGGATAAGCGGAAGAAGATGGATGGATGGATGGATAATACAAAACCTCACATTAATGTCCGAATGCTACAAACGTTATGACAGACCGCCTTAACCCTTGTGTGGTGTTCGGGTCTGTGGGACCCGTTTTCATTTTTTTATATTAAAAGAAAAACTATACAATTAATTTTTCAAACTGAGACTCACTGACTTTGGCTCATTTTCTGTGAAGAACATATATCAGAATACATATTTAATGACCACACACACACCATACACTCCCCCCCTACACATTTCTATTATATACAAGATGTCCGGTACCACACACACACACACCAACAGCAGGCCTAGACAGGAGGAGGACAGAGTGTAGGTACACAGAACATCAGAGGGTCAAATGTGCGAGAAAATGAGAGCAGACAATGTTGCAACCTTGTGTGGGAACCGCCGGTGCTGAAACACAAAAGAAGAATCCCTGTGGGATGCAGAAACTGGCAGAGAAATTTCCCGTGCAACGTTCATATTGTTGTTACTCAGCCAGCGTTTGTGGGTCTGATGGACCCGTTGCATTTTGTGGCTTTTAATGCCTCACAATCAAACACTGTTATGTTAAAATACTGAACATGTGTTTATTGGGATATGGTAAACATCTGTTCAGTATTTTAACATTCTATATTGTGTTTTGGAAAAAGGTTGTCATCATTTATTTAAAAAAAAAAAATACAAAAGAAAACCATTTTTTATGTAAATGTATTCAGTTATAAAAATTAATTCACTTTCTTCTTTCCTTCGTGGGTCTAAACCTTACCGCTGCCGGTAGTTTTTGTTTCTATATTTGTATTTAATAAGTTGTAGGTGTATTTATTTCAGTATAAAAGTGTAAAAACTGTTTTGCATGTGTGCCTTGTCATACATGCATTATTTATTCAACGCTTAAATCTCTTGTTTTTTTGTTTGTTTGTTTTCTGACCTCTTGTCAAAGAAAACTGTTTTTTTTATGGCAAACACACAAAATATGCAAACTCTTCCACCAAAATATTTTTCAAAGTGTAATTGATGTGAAGTAATGGGAGCTTTGGATAGGTCAATAATTCATAAAAACATTGATTTTGATTCAATATTATGTTTTGAGCAATGACCGTTTTAAAGAAGAAAAAAACAGCTTTGTTTTATTAGTCAACATTGCAACTTTTTCTAAATGATATTTCACCTGTAAGCTTTTTTATTCCACTTTTGTTTTGTTTTTGTTTATTTTAATAGTATGTTAAGAATGTGCCTTAGGCCTTTTAAAACATTAGCTGCGGGCCGCAAATGGCCTCCGGGCCACACTTTTGACACCCCTGCTATAGATAATAAATAATTAATTCTGATATGTCTATGGATAAAAAGTTGATCATAACGCACAGTCAGCATCTCTGCTTCAGTAAACAATGACGGTGATGATGTCAGCGATGCGAGCGACACTTGCTAACTTGTCAGTCATTTCTCCAAGACTCGCACATTAACACTTCAAAAGGCACATATTTTCCCCGTTTGTTGACCTGCAAAGTATGTTTTTGGGGTGGAGGAGTCTGGTCGGGTGCTGGTTAGCTTGAAGCTAACAGCTAGCCTGTCTCCATCCTTGGAACGATGTCACTTCAGGGGGAGATAAAAGTGGAGTTTCCATGGACTCACAAAGACTAAAACAAGTCATTTACTGGAGCCATGGCACAGGATGAAGTTAAAAAGGTTGACTTTACACTCACCTTAGTGTTTACCATCAAGTCTTTCTTTTGACAGTCCCTCGCGGTAAAGCTTTCCGAGTGCAAACTGAGGCAGTATTTGTCATTGATGAAACTTTCGGCGAATCGAAATTCACGACCAATAAAAACGCAATAAAAGGGGACGAAAATTTGATCTGGTAAATATAAACAAAACAAAACACCAGCAGAAAGCGATAACCGATCAAATTTTAAAAAACAAGCAAACGGGCAGTAAAAAAAAATAAAAAATCCACGTCTGGGCGGCGCACAGGCTTCTGGAATTGCGTGTCCTTTTTGATTTCAATACGTAAAAAGGCACAAAAAGTGCGTTAACGCCAACACTGGTGTGACAGACAACTGCACTATTTATTGCCCAGTTGCCCCACCCCCTCAGTGAATGCAAGTCATATTACTCCTGGGTGTGCACAAAGTCGTCCTTGTGTGTGATTCCACATAGAAGGTGTTTACATCCATGCCTCTTCTGCTTGAACAGGTGTGGAAATGTCAACTTTGCAAGAAGAACAAGTTGTAATAGATGTGGAAGAGGTGAGACACACACAATTCTCAACATGTCATCCAAGAAATGCAGCCTCACATGTTAGATTTTTGTTTTGGTGCAGACAAAACCACAGAGGCCAAGATGATGAAAGCAGGAGGAACGGAGATCGGGAAGACTCTGGCCGAGAAGAGTCGAGGTCTTTTCAGCGCAAATGATTGGCAGTGCAAAACGTAGGTGCCACGTGTGATGCTTCACCAGACCTGGGCAGATATTCCATAAGTCAATAACTTTGACAGGCGTTGATACGGGCTGCAGGAGCAGTCACTTTTTCAGTATTTCAATAGGTTTATTACAGTAAAACGGTAATAACGAACAGACTAGCTTGCTATAGTTTAAATGCTAACATGAAAACAAGAAGCCTTAATGTCTAAACTTGTGTAATGACATTACCGTGTAAACAACTCACACATTAAAACATAAAGGCGGTGTTGTCTTTGCATAAAGTGATCGATATAAACTCAAGTTGAAACGTCCGATCAACAAAGTGAACTCGCGTGACGTCACATAAACCGGAAGTGATCACCTCATTTGCATTTATGAAAATCATTCGAAAAGGTTAAGTTAAAATGGAAGATCGACACATTAAAACAAACAAATTAAAATAAGGCTCTTATGTGTGTGTGTGTATACCAGTCAGTATGTATTATGTGTGTGTATACCAGTCAGTATGTATTGTGTGTGTGTGTATACCAGTCAGTATGTATTATGTGTGTGTATACCAGTCAGTATGTATTATGTGTGTGTATACCAGTCAGTATGTATTGTGTGTGTGTGTATACCAGTCAGTATGTATTATGTGTGTGTATACCAGTCAGTATGTATTGTGTGTGTGTGTGTATACCAGTCAGTATGTATTATGTGTGTGTATACCAGTCAGTATGTATTGTGTGTGTGTGTGTATACCAGTCTGTATTTATTATGTATGTGTATACCAGTCAGTATGTATTATGTGTATAACAGTCGGTATGTATTGTGTGTGTATACCAGTCAGTATGAGTTGGACTGTTACCATCTATCCATTTTTTAAATATTACTGTTTGTTATGATGCATATTGAACAAAATGCATTTTTACTCTTTGATGACACGTTACTAAATTGCTTTTGGTTAAGATTTTTCTTCAATCTATTTCTATTTTTATTTGTTTTATTGAACTTGGATCTTTATAACCTTACATTCCAATTGCAATGTTAAAAACATACGAAGAATATTACTGCATTTATAAGAGTATACCTGCATTATTATTATGTAGTATCTTTACATCAGTGGTTAATTTGGATGTCATTTATCAGCATTAATTTGTAGGTCAAAATATCATTGAGCAGATTGTGTTATCAGCCCAGGCCTATGAAT
This sequence comes from Nerophis lumbriciformis, assembly GCF_033978685.3. NCBI lineage: Eukaryota > Metazoa > Chordata > Actinopteri > Syngnathiformes > Syngnathidae > Nerophis > Nerophis lumbriciformis. Next base: position 44,854,947 of record NC_084561.2, on the reverse strand, counting down.
GACGTAATACTTGTTTATTTCCCCCTCCTGCCCTCCCCATGCAGGTGTGGTAACGTGAACTGGGCACGGAGGTCAGAGTGCAACATGTGTAACACTCCAAAATACGCCAAGCTTGAAGAGAGAACAGGTAATGTTTCCCATTTTTTATTATGCAACACAGTTCTTCTCATTTTCTCCCCCCACGTGCTTCCAGGCTATGGTGGAGGTTTTAATGAAAGGGAAAATGTGGAGTACATTGAGCGAGAGGAGTCTGATGGCGAATACGATGAGGTGTGTACTACTTTGTCACATTTCTCTTTATTTGAGGAGCCGTCCTTTACAAACTGTTAATTCCAGTAACGACTTTCGATCGTAAGTTAGCCTGGGTTCACCTCGACGAATGTTTTGAAGCCGGATTGTAACAAACTTGACGACAAAGTTCTTGTTTGCATTAGGGTTGTACGGTATTCCGGTACTAGTGAAGTACTGCGATACTAATGAATCATATTCGGTGCTATACCGCCTCTCAAAAGTACCGTATAATGGGCATGACGGTGCGTCGTTGGCACGTTATGACATTGCTGGTTTTGCGAGCAGAGGAGCATGTTGGGCAGCGCACACACACAGATTACTTACAGGCAGACACAGTTTGTAGACAGAAAAGGGAGAATGGACGCATAAAAAGATAAAGGTGAAGTAATAACACTGAAATACCCTCAGGAAGAGGTGCTTTAAGACAGTGGTCCCCAACCACCGGGCCGTGGCCCGGTACCGGTCCGTGGATCAATTGGTACCGGGCCACACAAGAATTAAAAAAATTTTTTTTTTTTTTTTTTTTTTTTTTTTTTATATTTTTAAATCAACATAAAAAACACAAGCTACACTTACAACTAGTGCACCAACCCAAAAAAACATCCCTCCCCCATTTACGCTCATTCACACTCATTCGCACAAAAGGGTTGTTTCTTTCTGTTATTAATATTTCTGATTCCTACATTATATTCTCAATACAGTCTACAGGAATACAGTCCGTAAGCACACATGATTGTATTTTTTTATGACAAAAAAAAAATCACAACTAAATAGCCTCTCACTACACTTTCTAGGCCAGGGGTCGGCAACCCGCGGCTCCGGAGCCGCATGCGGCTCTTTGATCACTCTGATGCGGCTCAGCAGCTTACTTGCTGAACCCCCCAATTTTCCCGTGAGACTTCCGGATTTCAGTGCCTCTCGCAGAAAACTCCCGGGATTAATATTCACCGATTTTCACCCTTACAGCTATAATAAGGGCGTGCCATGATTGTACAACATTTGGCGCTCTCTATAATCTGTATTAACAGCGTGCCAGCCCAACTCTTGTTATACAATATACATCTTCTGCTTGCACACGTACGTGACAGCAAGGCATACTTGGTCAACAGCCACACAGGTTACACTGACGGTGACCATATAAAACAACTTTAACACTCTTACTAATAATGCGCCACACTTTGAACCAAAACCAAACAAGAATGACAAACACATTTCGGGAGAACATCTGCACCTTAACACAACATAAACACAACAGAACAAACACCCAGAATCCCATGCACACCCAGAATCCCATGCAGCCCTGACTCTTCCGGGCTACATTATCCACCCCTGCTACCCCCCCCCCCCCTCTCTCTGTGCGTTGGTTGAGGTGGGCGGGGTTTGGTAGCGGGGGTGTATAATGTATCCCGGAAGAGTTAGGGCTGCATGGGATTCTGGTATTTGTCCTGTTGTGTTTATGTTGTGTTACTGTGCAGATGTTCTCCCGAAATGTGTTTGTCATTCTTGTTTGGTGTGGGTTCACAGTGTGGCGCATTATTAGTAAGAGTGTTATAGTTTTTTTTATACCGCCACCGTCAGTGTAACCTGTGTGGTTGTTGACCAAGTATGCCTTGCAAGCGGAAACACCATACAACGTGTGGCTGATCAGGCACGCTGGTTGTAGTGGGTGCTATATGCTGTACCATCACGGCACGCATGACGCTGACAAGTGCCATTCATTTAAAACCTGCGTGCCGCACCAGCTTTCAAATTCCATATAAAGGTGTGGGCAGCGTGTCTGAGACCCCTGGTTTATACATAGAACAAAGCAAAAAGAAAACTTTGTATGCAGTGTTATTTCATTTAAAATTTCAAAAAAAAATTGCGGCTCCCATTGTTTTCTATAATTTGCGAAACTGGTCAAAATGGCTCTTTGACTGGTAAAGGTTGCCGACCCCTGTTCTAGGCGGAAGAAATATTATATAATATTGTTCTGGCTACTTGAGCCAAATATTTTTTATTTGAGTGTTTCAAATATTTGTCTTTTTCCGTGGTTATTTGTTAAAGTTTTAGTGTTATTTTAATAATAAAGAAAATACGTGTGCTTTGTGTATCACGTCCTTCTGAATCGATTATTTTCAATACCGTATTTTCCGCACCATAAGGCGCCCTGGGTTAAAAGCCGCGCCTTCAATGAACGGCATATTTCAAAACTTTGTCCACCTATAAGCCGCCCGGTGTTGTAAGCCGCATCTAACTGCGCTAAAGGAATGTCAAAAAAACAGTCAGATAGGTCAGTCAAACTTTAATAATATATTAAAAACCAGCGTTCTAACAACTCTGTTCACTCCCAAAATGTACGCAAATGTGCAATCACAAACATACGTATATCAACATGGACAGAGCTGCGTGAAAAAAGCCACCCGGCCTCTTCGCGTAAACTTAAACTTACCTTAACCACTCGCTCATCTTTTCTTCATCCATCCCTTCGAGTTAGCTTTTATGATGACGCCGGCTGGAAAGGTCTCTTTTGGCAAGGTCTTCCTTTTGAATATCACCATGGGTGGAAGTTTCTGGCCATTAGCATGGCAAGCTAGAACCACAGTGAAGGATGACTTCTCATTCCCTGTGGTGCGAATATTCACCGTACGTGCTCCCGTTGTATCCACAGTGCGGTTCACAGGAATATCAGTTGCTGTGAAATAGTAATCCGTTTGCGGATGGAGAGATTGCGTCTTTTCATGAACCGGATCCCTGACGCTTAGTAGGAGCCATTTTGTGGTCTTTACAGATGTAAACACACAAAGGAAATGAAACGTACGGTAATATCCGCCCGCTTTTTCTTCTTCTACGCGGGCGGGTGGTTGCTTACAGTAGAAGAAGAAGCGCTTCCTGTTCTATGGGGGCGGGTGCTTACCTTGGCGGTTGCTTGCGTAGAAGAAGAAGCGCTTCCTGTTCTACCGGGAAAAAAGATGGCGGCTGTTTACCGAAGTTGCGAGATCGAAACTTTATGAAAATGAATCGTAATATTAATCCATATATAAAGCGCACCGGGTTAAAAGCCGCACTGTCAGCTTTTGAGTAAATTTGTGGTTTTTAGGTGCGGCTAATAGTGCGGAAAATACGGTAATCGTTTTGGGTGGAAAAAATGTTTTTTTTTTGTCTTTAATAGGAATAAATATTTTAATAACATTTTAGGCCATCTCCTTGCAACCAGAAGGAGCTTTTTTTAATCCTGCAACCTGTTATGTCATTATAATTGATTATAGCAATTAACACATCGCGAGAATTGGTTTGATTCAAGAATCAATTCTAAATCGGATCAAGTCCTTTTTGGTTCCCAAAGATTCCCACCTCTGCATGTCTACACTAAGTCTTGTATCCCCTTGAACAAATTATTATTTAGCCTAAGCCCCGTTTCAGCCACACTAAACCAGCATTTAAGGTCCTCCTCCTCGGACAAATTTTTACACGGCTAAATGCGCCGTGTATTTCTTGAATCTCTGGCACTTAGCTTTGTATGGACTCATTGATCATTTACAAACTGAGTTCGGAGAGGAAGTGACGCCAGAAAGACCGCGCCCCACACAGGAAGTGACATCAGAAAGAAGACACCACAGCCAGCTTCATAATAAAGCGGTTTCGTAACCACTGGAAATATGGAGGCGAGTCATCCAGACATGCCCGTGTTTCTCCTTCTTCTACATGTACAGACGCTTGTGGAAATCACACATGAATACCTTAAGAGAAAGCCATTGCAGCTATTTGGGATACAACACTTCTCAGACGGCAAGAGAACTTTCAAAAGTCAGCTGTGATTTTACTTAGGGAAAAACTTTGTGCATTTGTCAAAGGAGAGACAACAAGAATGCGAGCTCTCGTGGATGTGATAAAAAAAGGTAGCGTGTGCTTTGTATTACCTGGCCGTCGAGGGAAGACTAACTACGGAAAGCGGCGAATGCTTCTGGACTGGCAAAGCAGACTGTATCAGTTATTGTCCGCTATGTATGTCGCGGACTCAACGTCTAGATCCAGAGTATAGGAAGTCACCAAAAAGTAATGGACAATGAAGGTGAAGGCAAAAGAGTGAGGAGTGTCCTGACCAGATATCTAGATCCCTAGATTGATTGATGTTAAGTGTTCTTTATCACATTGTTTACATGTCTAATAAAGATTTGATTAATGTATGATGTCTCAGGTGTGATTCACTACAATAGGACCCCACAGCACACTGGATTCCAGTTCATTGAAATACCACAACACTGGATATTGTTCATATAAGTTACATTTAATTTAAGAACTTGCACACAAAGCAACACTGGAGGTGACTATGACGTGCGCATTTTCCACGCATGCGTACTAGGTCGCGTTGCGCCGGCGGACGGAGGGGCAGAAGGGGTCTTAAACGGTGGCATTGTTGTGTGTGTGGACACGGATAAGGTTAGATGGGATTTACCCTGATACCCTGTAAACAGGCCCTAAGAAACACTTTGTGAAATATGTTTACTATACAGTTTGGGAGGAAAAAGAAGAAGTATCGTGGGAAGAACGAGGGCAAGTCTTCCTCAAAAGGAAGTGAAAAGAAAGTAGAGGTCAAGAAAGTGGAGGTGGTGGAAGAAGAGGATGACGACGACGAAGACGGCGACCTGTCCAAGTACAAACTGGATGTGAGCAAACTTCACAAATATAATTCTTTTCTTGATAGCGTTACAGGCAAAGTAGTGCATGACTATTTATTTCGAGCATGCAACATTTTTAAAGTGTTTTTTTTTCCAACACTTGGTGTCCAGGATGAAGACGAAGATGACGGCGATGGCGACCTGTCCAAGTATGACCTAGACGCCAGCGATGAGGAGAAGGAGAAGGAGAAGGAGAAGGAGCAGGCCAAGAAAGATGGCAGCCACTCGGCGAGCTCCCGCTCGTCCTCGCGCTCATCCAGCTCCAGTTCTCGGTCGAGGTCCAGGTAAACGGGTACAGGTCAATCCGGGCAAAATGTCAGTATCAGTTCAACTTCCTTCTGATTTAATGGTCAACATATTTATTTTCTATTTGTCATGTTTCAGACACTTTAATGTGTGATGATCATTCTCCTGGGTTTTTTAAGGAAAGGAATAATTGAATGTCATCTTAGGCCATGTAAATATTCAACTCCACTGTTAACATCTCCATAAAACACATTACAGATGGAAAGATTCTGATGCTCCTTCATGAAATAGTGGCATATTACATATATGACATGTTCATTGATATGTGCGTCAGCTTTAAAAGCATCACTTGTCTTCAGAGATGGGGAACTTCAGTATCATTATCATTGAGGTATTAGGTTATTTAGTCAACAACAGATGGCACTGTCATCCTTAACTTTGAAGCTGTGACAGCAGTCTGATGCATTTTCTGTCAACAACCTTTTATAACTTCTGACATGGAGAGAAATAAATCATAAAATCACATTGTTGTTTGTAACACGCCTGATACCATGTATCAGTTGTGCTTCTTCCAAAATAAATCTTCTAAAATAAAAGTTAAAAAAATAGCTCCTGAAGCTCTGTTCCTTGAATTAGTGTAAACAAAAATGTTATGAATTACAGTCAACATAAAGTGAAAGACAGTCTTTCTCGACAATAGTTTTCTTTGTATACAGGTAAAAGCCAGTAAATTAGAATATTTTGAAAAACTTGATTTATTTCAGTAATTGCATTCAAAAGGTGTAACTTGTACATTATATTTATTCATTGCACACAGACTGATGCATTCCAATGTTTATTTCATTTAATTTTGATGATTTGAAGTGGCAACAAATGAAAATCCAAAATTCCGTGTGTCACAAAATTAGAATATTATTTAAGGCTAATACAAAAAAGGGATTTTTAGAAATGTTGGCCAACTGAAAAGTATGAAAATGAAAAATATGAGCATGTACAATACTCAATACTTGGTTGGAGCTCCTTTTGCCTCAATTACTGCGTTAATGCGGCGTGGCATGGAGTCGATGAGTTTCTGGCACTGCTCAGGTGTTATGAGAGCCCAGGTTGCTCTGATAGTGGCCTTCAACTCTTCTGCGTTTTTGGGTCTGGCATTCTGCATCTTCCTTTTCACAATACCCCACAGATTTTCTATGGGGCTAAGGTCAGGGGAGTTGGCGGGCCAATTTAGAACAGAAATACCATGGTCCGTAAACCAGGCACGGGTAGATTTTGCGCTGTGTGCAGGCGCCAAGTCCTGTTGGAACTTGAAATCTCCATCTCCATAGAACAGGTCAGCAGCAGGAAGCATGAAGTGCTCTAAAACTTGCTGGTAGACGGCTGCGTTGACCCTGGATCTCAGGAAACAGAGTGGACCGACACCAGCAGATGACATGGCACCCCAAACCATCACCCAACCATGCAAATTTTGCATTTCCTTTGGAAATCGAGGTCCCAGAGTCTGGAGGAAGACAGGAGAGGCACAGGATCCACGTTGCCTGAAGTCTAGTGTAAAGTTTCCACCATCAGTGATGGTTTGGGGTGCCATGTCATCTGCATGTCATCCACTCTATTTCCTGAGATCCAGGGTCAACGCAGCCGTCTACCAGCAAGTTTTAGAGCACTTCATGCTTCCTGCTGCTGACCTGCTATATGGAGATGGAGATTTCAAGTTCCAACAGGACTTGGCGCCTGCACACAGCGCAAAATCTACCCGTGCCTGGTTTACGGACCATGGTATTTCTGTTCTAAATTGGCCCGCCAACTCCCCTGACCTTAGCCCCATAGAAAATCTGTGGGGTATTGTGAAAAGGAAGATGCAGAATGCCAGACCCAAAAACGCAGAAGAGTTGAAGGCCACTATCAGAGCAACCTGGGCTCTCATAACACCTGAGCAGTGCCAGAAACTCATCGACTCCATGCCACGCCGCATTAACGCAGTAATTGAGGCAAAAGGAGCTCCAACCAAGTATTGAGTATTGTACATGCTCATATTTTTCATTTTCATACTTTTCAGTTGGCCAACATTTCTAAAAATCCCTTTTTTGTATTAGCCTTAAGTAATATTCTAATTTTGTGACACACGGAATTTTGGATTTTCATTTGTTGCCTCTTCAAATCATCAAAATTAAATGAAATAAACATTTGAATGCATCAGTCTGTGTGCAATGAATAAATATAATGTACAAGTTACACCTTTTGAATGCAATTACTGAAATAAATCAAGTTTTTCAAAATATTCTAATTTACTGGCTTTTACCTGTATATAAAAACAAGCAACGTCAACATTTTATAATCTGCTTTTTTACAATGTGCTACAATCCCACACCCTCCACTTCAGCATGAGGTGCCTCTTCATTCATTGCCGTCTTTGCCAACCAGTCTTTAGTACTTTAGTTGGAGTGTTAGTCCTGTCCCAGTCACCCCTCTTAAAAGATGCAGGGATTGAACGTTGTTTTTTGCTGGTGACTATTCCTTGTCATTTGGCACACTTGGATGACATGTAGGATGTTACTGACAGCTGGCCCTCCCCTGTGGTTGTCCAGCACTCAGTTACACAGTAGAAGCGTGCAGTACCGGTAATTCCAAGCCACCAAAGCAGCAGTTTCATCTCCAACGTTCTTGCCGCTGTGACAACATGTCTGCAACTTCTACGGCACCAACGCCTCTGAACTCTCCTGCTTCTCTATCACTTCATGATGGCGACTTGTGTGATCACAACTACAAAGTTATTAGCACAAAAGAAACACATTATTTTCAACAACACCTTTTGGAATTGTTCTTAATCAGAAAAATAATTGTGCAGAGAAAAAAATTATATTTTTAAGTATTTATTTGAGATCGCTATAAATATCAGATTGCAAAGGAGAAAGTTGACGCTGCTACAGAAAGAAAGAAGTAGAGGAAGATGAGGTGAGAGAGGCAAATACATCTTTAAGATGTTTATATCTGCTTTGGGTAATGTGAGGAAGAGGAGGGGTTGGGCAAAACGTCCTGTCCTGTCCTGTCCTGTCAGGGGGAAGGAAGATGAGCAAAACACACCATCTCATTGTGACCAGGAATGTTTTGATTAAACATGGTCCTCAATCATACAGGAAACCCCTTTTGACCAAAAGACAAATACTATTAAATTAGTGATCTTCGAACATCATAGCAATCTGTCATACTTGAAGAGGGGGGGTTAGGGCAAGCTCGTAAAATGTGTAAAGGTCATAAAAGTGTCTTATTTTAGGACAAAACCAGACCAATGCAATGACAAAGCAGCGCACAAAAACAGTTGCACTCAAATTGTGGTGACAGATTACTCAAATCATAATTTTGCCATAACACACACTCTGAAACGTGTTCAGTCATCTGAACACTTCACTTTTTATTTAACTGTTCCATCCCAAATAAAAACTTTGGACATTAGAACAACTTTATAATGGAATAATGTTAAAAAAATCAGTAGACATCTACACAAAAGACAATTGTTTTTTTCAAAGATTGTTTGTTCGGTCTTGCCCCAAATTTCCACTGAATACGTTGCGGCAGAAGAACAGTGATTCTTTCATTTTGGACCTCCAGAATCAGCATGTCCTCCATTTGTGTCATGCTGAAATTGCCTCCTTTGACAAGCTGACTTAAAAAGTATTTTATTTTGAAAGCAAACAGGATCATTTGTTTAGTGTCTGTGCATGACTAGCTGTCCAGCACAAGCAGATTAGAGCTAAATTGACCCACCGTGTTGTTGCGACCGACAAATATAGAAGCGCAGAGATGTGGAACAGCACATTGACTACGTCCACACTGCAGGATGTTTTCATATAGTCCATAAAAATGTCATGTCTAATGTGAACACAATCTGACCTGCATGCAGACGTGACGTCATGTGCTTACGGAAGTAAACATGGCTCCATTTTGTGGCAATTCCAGGGATTTTGTGCAATCAAAGTCATTATTTTCTGCGTGTAGAAGATTAAAAAGGAAGAGTCTGAGCATTTTGGCTCTCGCCGTTTGTAGGACATTTACTTGGACATCTGCTCTGAAGAACGTGTGGGTAGTTGTCTGAGACAGGAGTGGTGGAACATTGGCTTGACTTCCTAAAACATTTGATTTCCGCCTGTTTTCTGCTCATTTGTCAACTATTTTGTAACCGTCTATTAGGGTTGTACGGTATACCAGTACTAGTATAGTATCGCGGTACTAATTAATCAAAAACTGTACTATACTCTTTCTGAAAAGTACCGGTTCCCCATACCAATATATATATATATATATATATATATATATATATATATATATATATGTATGTGTGTGTGTGTGGGGGAAAAAAAAATCACAAGACTATTTAATCTCTACAGGCCTGTTTCATGAGGGGGGGTTCCCTCAATCATCAGGAGATTTTATATATATATATATATATATATATATATATATATTTAATGGGCATGACGACGCGTCATCACGTCATGACATTGCTGGTTATACGAGCAGAGGAGCATGTTCGGCAGCGCGCGCACACAGAGTACTTACAAGCAGACACAATGTGTAGACAGAAAAGGGAGAATGGACGCATTTTGGTTTAAAAACTAAAGATAAAGTTAAAGTTATAACACTGAAACACCCTCAGGAGGAGCTAGCTATCGGCTAAAATCCATCCGCAGTCTGAAGTGTTTTAGCTGCTTCTAAATCACTAATCCTGCCCTCCATGGCGACAAATAAAGTACGTTTCTTACAGGTATTATTATCACTGGAGGACGAGAAATAGCTAAACATGCTTCACTACACACTGTAGGAGGATACAGTAGCTCACCGCTAACAGCAAGCTAGCACCCCTGAATGTACACAAATGCCATGGGCGGATCTACACCTGACATCCACTGTAATGATACCAAGTACAGGAGCATATGTAGTCGTTTCTATGATTATATCGATATTTTTAGCATCACAACATCTTTTTTCCTTTTTTTAAATTCATATTATGTTTATAAAGTGAACTTACGCGCCAAACCGCAGCTCAGAGTACCCACCCTTTTTGGATTCACTCGAGGGAGTACTTGAGAGTGCTCCCCCGGGTGATTCCCTCGTTCTACTGGGGGACTTCAATGCTCATGTTGGCAGCGACAGTGAAACCTGGAGAGGCGTGATTGGGAAGAATGGCTGCCCGGATCTGAACCCGAGCGGTGTTATGTTATTGGACTTTTGTGCCCGACACAGATTGTCCATAACGAACACCATGTTCAAACATAAGGGTGTCCATATGTGCACTTGGCACCAGGACACCCTAGGCCGCAGTTCCATGATCGACTTTGTAGTTGTGTCATCGGATTTGCGGCCTCATGTTTTGGACACTCGGGTGAAGAGAGGGGCGGAGCTTTCTACCGATCACCACCTGGTGGTGAGTTGGCTGCGATGGTGGGGGAGGATGCCGGACAGACCTGGCAGGCCCAAACGCATTGTGAGGGTTTGCTGGGAACGTCTGGCAGAGTCTCCTGTCAGAGAGAGTTTCAATTCCCACCTCCGGAAGAACTTTGAACATGTCACGAGGGAGGTGCTGGACATTGAGTCCGAATGGACCATGTTCCGCGCCTCTATTGTCGAGGCGGCTGATTGGAGCTGTGGCCGCAAGGTAGTTGGTGCTTGTCGTGGCGGTAATCCTAGAACCCGTTGGTGGACACCGGCGGTGAGGGATGCCGTCAAGCTGAAGAAGGAGTCCTATCGGGTTCTTTTGGCTCATAGGACTCCTGAGGCAGCGGACAAGTACCGACAGGCCAAGCGGTGTGCGGCTTCAGCGGTCGCAGGGGCAAAAACTCTGACATGGGAGGAGTTCGGTGAGGCCATGGAAAACGACTTCCGGACGGCTTCGAAGCAATTCTGGACCACCATCCGCCGCCTCAGGAAGGGAAAGCAGTGCACTATCAACACCGTGTATGGTGGGGATGGTGTTCTGCTGACCTCGACTGCGGATGTTGTGGATCGGTGGAGGGAATACTTCGAAGACCTCCTCAATCCCACCGACACGTCTTCCTATGAGGAAGCAGTGCCTGGGGAATCTGTGGTGGGCTCTCCTATTTCTGGGGCTGAGGTTGCTGAGGTAGTTAAAAAGCTCCTCGGTGGCAAGGCCCCGGGGGTGGATGAGATCCGCCCGGAGTTCCTTAAGGCTCTGGATGCTGTGGGGCTGTCTTGGTTGACAAGACTCTGCAGCATCGCGTGGACATCGGGGGCGGTACCACTGGATTGGCAGACCGGGGTGGTGGTTCCTCTCTTTAAGAAGGGGAACCGGAGGGTGTGTTCTAACTATCGTGGGATCACACTCCTCAGCCTTCCCGGTAAGGTCTATTCAGGTGTACTGGAGAGGAGGCTACGCCGGATAGTCCAACCTCGGATTCAGGAGGAACAGTGTGGTTTTCGTCCTGGTCGTGGAACTGTGGACCAGCTCTATACTCTCGGCAGGGTCCTTGAGGGTGCATGGGAGTTTGCCCAACCAGTCTACATGTGTTTTGTGGACTTGGAGAAGGCATTCGACCGTGTCCCTCGGGAAGTCCTGTGGGGAGTGCTCAGAGAGTACGGGGTATCGGACTGTCTGATTGTGGCAGTCCGCTCCCTGTATGATCAGTGCCAGAGCTTGGTCCGCATTGCCGGTAGTAAGTCGGACACGTTTCCAGTGAGGGTTGGACTCCGCCAAGGCTGCCCTTTGTCACCGATTCTGTTCATAACTTTTATGGACAGAATTTCTAGGCGCAGTCATGGCGTTGAGGGGATCTGGTTTGGTGGCTGCAGGATTAGGTCTCTGCTTTTTGCAGATGATGTGGTCCTGATGGCTTCATCTGGCCAGGATCTTCAGCTCTCACTGGATCGGTTCGCAGTTGAGTGTGAAGCGACTGGGATGAGAATCAGCACCTCCAAGTCCGAGTCCATGGTTCTTGCCCGGAAAAGGGTGGAGTGCCATCTCCGGGTTGGGGAGGAGATCTTGCCCCAAGTGGAGGAGTTCAAGTACCTCGGAGTCTTGTTCACGAGTGAGGGAAGAGTGGATCGTGAGATCGACAGGCGGATCGGTGCGGCGTCTTCAGTAATGCGGACACGGTATCGATCCGTTGTGGTGAAGAAGGAGCTGAGCCGGAAGGCAAAGCTCTCAATTTACCGGTCGATCTACGTTCCCATCCTCACCTATGGTCATGAGCTTTGGGTTATGACCGAAAGGACAAGATCACGGGTACAAGCGGCCCAAATGAGTTTCCTCCGCCGGGTGGCGGGTCTCTCCCTTAGAGATAGGGTGAGAAGCTCTGTCATCCGGGAGGAGCTCAAAGTAAAGCCGCTGCTCCTCCACATCGAGAGGAGCCAGATGAGGTGGTTCGGGCATCTGGTCAGGATGCCACCCGAACGCCTCCCTAGGGAGGTGTTTAGGGCACGTCCGACCGGTAGGAGGCCGCGGGGAAGACCCAGGACATGTTGGGAAGACTATGTCTCCCGGCTGGCCTGGGAACGCCTCGGGGTCCCACAGGAAGAGCTGGACGAAGTGGCTGGGGAGAGGGAAGTCTGGGCTTCCCTGCTTAGGCTGCTGCCCCCGCGACCCGACCTCGGATAAGCGGAAGAAGATGGATGGATGGATGGTTTATAAAGTCAGGAAATATGTCTCTGGACACATGAGGACTTTGAATATGACCAATGTATGATCCTGTAACTACTTGGTATCAGATCGATACCTAAATGTGTGGTATCATCCAAAACTAATGTCAAGTATCAAACAAGAGAAGAATAAGTGATTATTACATTTTAACAGAAGTGTAGATAGAACATGTTAAAGCAGAAAATAAGCAGATATGAACAAGTGGATTAATAATATTTTTTTTACAGTTTGTCCCTCATAATGTGTACAAAATAATAGGTGTATAAATGACACAATATGTTACTGCATATGTCAGCAGACTAATTAGGAGTCTTTGTTTACTTACTACTAAAAGACAAGTTGTCTAGTATGTTCAACATTTTATTTAAGGACTAAATGACAATAATAAACATATGTTTCATGTACACTAAGAATTTTTGTTCAAATAAAGCCAATAATGCCATTTTTTGTGGTCCCTTTTATTTAGAAAAGTATCGAAATACATTTTGGGGACAACTCTACCGTCTGTCTTTGTGACCAATAATGACTCTTACCGACCTGCGGTCGCATGGCAGACTTATCAGATTCCTATCCACATACGAAAGAGGCCTGGGTCTGAAATGAAAAATTCAAATTGACATGAAAAAGTCCGATACAGGTTGCATATGGACAAAAAATGACTAAAAACGGAAAGAGTCCGCTGCCGGCGCCGTTACGCATCCAGTGGAAAACCGGGGTTGAACTTTGCAGCCACCTTCAAAAAATATTGGACAGTTTTTGTGTTTTTGTCTTTCAGGTCCCGCTCGAGAAGCTCCTCTAGTTCCCGATCTGGATCTCGTTCGAGGTCCCGCTCCAGGTGAATGAGGTGACTCTCTCCCTGCAGAGAGTGTAGTGTGATGCCCAGGCTCTTTACACTGTTGTACGCTAGTTTGATGACCTTTTAACTTGAAATGTTGCCCTTACTTCAAATACTAATGGAAGAGCTCAGAAGTCCTAGCTTGTTCTTTCCAGCTTGCCCACTGACCTCACTGCTTGGTTTATCCCTCCAAAAGATCCAGCTCCAGGTCTGGAAAGGGCTCCTCGCCCCGGAAGAAGCCCGTCTCTCCTCCCTCCTCACCTGAGGTGGGACAGAAGCGCAGTCGCTCCCGCTCGTCATCTGCAGGAAGAAAACGGAAGCGTTCGAGATCCCGTTCGTCCGAAAGGTTTGGGTTTAAAGTGGAATACCACAGTGGCACTCACTATGATTAGCCATCTTTAAGCTCCCGGCCTTGTCCTGCTGGTTTTCATGCTCCTCTGACTTTGACGTGTATGCACAGACCTGCTAACTTCTACCTTCCCCTGGTGTTTGTGTGCTTGCAGGCGCAGCAACCGCTCCTCCGGCTCCTCCCACTCCGGCTCCAGTAGTAAAAAGAAATAACTTACTGTAAGACGACGAGAGGAACCTCAGTCCAAGTGCATGTCAACATGTGAAGATCCTGCATAAAGTACGCCGTTCATTTTTTAATTTAGTTTCATTTTTAGAAGCTTGGCTCTCAATTGTGTCCGACTAAAGTTACCAATATTCACACAGCCGTAAAATGCAAATACTGGCTGTGTTCCTGTTGAGGAGCATTCATAACTTCTTAAAGGTTTAGCAACAGTGCCTGATGATAAATTAATTAACTCTTTTTAAGGTAAGTATTACAAACTTTTTGTTCTCACTCAATGGCACAAATCTCACCCTAATTTGGCTTGGATGTTTATCGTTTGTCAAACGCTGGTCATAAACTGGAGGACGCCACAACTATTAGTGTTACAAGACTTTGACAGTAGATTGTGCCGAGTCAGGCTTTCTACCAGGAAACGTGTGTGTAAATAAAAGTCTTGTCAACATTATTTCTTGTCAATTCTAATTTGAAGACCATTTATGATGAACACAAATGTCCAAACCTTTTTTTCACAGACAAATTCACCTTTCACAATATTGTATTTTATGTCAATAAGTCATTGTTGGTGTGAGATCTTCAAATATGTCCACTTTCCCATTTGCCTCTGTTATGTTTCATGTTTCATTGTAGGTCTTGAGCATTCAACTGTATTTGGTTATTTTTTACAGAATAACCTTCTTTGAACCCGTAAGTCAAGCTGACAAGCAGATGTTTCTTTTTCATAACTGGAACATCAGATAATCAAGTGTATACAGGACTGTCTCAGAAAATTAGAATATTGTGATAAAGTCCTTTTATTTTTTGTAATGTAATTTAAAAAAAAAAAATGTCATACATTCTGGATTCATTACACATCAACTGAAATATTGCAAGCCTTTTATCCATCCATCAATCCATCTTCCGCTTATCCGAGGTCGGGTCGCGGGGGCAGCAGCCTAAGCAGGGAAGCCCAGACTTCCCTCTCCCCAGCCACTTCGTCCAGCTCCTCCCGGGGGATCCCGAGGCGTTCCCAGGCTTGCCGGGATATATAGTCTTCCCAACGTGTCCTGAGTCTTCCCCGTGGCCTTCTACCAGTCGGACGTGCCCTAAACACCTCCCTAGGGAGGCGTTCGGGTGGCATCCTGATTAGATGCCCGAACCACCTCATCTGGCTCCTCTCGATGTGGAGGAGCAGCGGCTTTACTTTGAGCTCCTCCCGGATGACAGAGCTTCTCACCCTATCTCTAAGGGAGAGCCCCGCCACCCGGCGGAGGAAACTCATTTCGGCCGCTTGTACCCGTGATCTTGTCCTTTCGGTCATGACCCAAAGCTCATGACCATAGGTGAGGATGGGAACGTAGATCGACCGGTAAATCGAGAGCTTTGCCTTCCGGCTCAGCTCCTTCTTCACCACAACGGATCGATACAGCGTCCGCATTACTGAAGACGCCGCACCGATCCGCCTGTCGATCTCACGATCCACTCTTCCCTCACTCGTGAACAAGACTCCGAGGTACTTGAACTCCTCCACTTGGGGCAAGATCTCCTCCCCAACCCGGAGATATATAACAGCAAAACAAAATCAAACATGAAAATGTCAATGCACTCAGTACTTGGTTGGGAATCCTTTTGCACGGATTACTGCATCAATGCGGCGTGGAATGGAGGCAATCCGCCTGTGGCATTGCTGAGGTGTTATGGATGCCCAGGATGCTTCAATAGCGGCCTTTAGCTCATTTGCATGATTGGGTCTGGTATCTTTCAACTTCTTCTTCACAATACCCCACAAATTCTCTATGGGGTTCAGGTCAGGGGAGTTGGCAGGCCAATGGAGGACAGTAATGCCATGGTCAGTACACCAGTTACTGGTGGTTTTGGCACTGTGGGCAGGTGCCAGATCATGCTGTAAAATGAAATCATCTCCATAGAGCTTTTCAACAGATGGAAGCATGTAGCCGTATTCCCATGGTCAAGCCACTCCTGAACTCAAGACAACGGAAGAAGCGTCTGACTTGGGCTATGGAAAAGAAGCACTGGACAGTTGCAGAGTGGTCCAGAGCCCTGTTTTCAGACGAAAGCAAGTTTTGTATTTCATTTGGAAGTCAAGGCGCTAGAGTCTGGAGGAAGGCTGGAGAGGAGCAAAATCCAAGTTGCTTGAAATCCAGTTTGAAGTTCCCACAGTCAGCAATGGTTTGGGGAGCCATGTCAGCTGCTGGTGTTGGTCCCCTGTGTTTCATCAAGTCCAGAGTCAATGCAGCTGTGTACCAAGAGATTTTAGAGCACTACATGCTTCCATCTGTTGAAAAGCTCTATGGAGATAACAAATTAATTTTCCAGCATGATCCAGCAGTGCCAAAACCACCAGTAACTGGTGCACTGACCATGGCATTATTGTTCTTGATTGACCTGCCAACTCCCCTGACCTGAACCCCATAGAGAATTTGTGGGGTATTGTGAAGAAGATGCTGAAAGACACCAGACCCAATCATGCAAAAGAGCTATTCAAATTTTTTGAGATGGGATTTTTGAGTTTTCTTAAGCTGTATGCCATAATCAGCAATATTAAAATAATAAAAGGCTTGCAATATTTCAGTTGATGTGTAATGAATCCAGAATGTATGACATTTTTGTTTTTTTAGTTGCATTACAGAAAATATAGGACTTTATCACAATATTCTAATTTTCTGAGACAGTCCTGTATATTTTGCAATTGCATATGCAACATTTTTCTGGCAAAATGAAAACAATGAATATATTTAGCCGGAAAATGCGTTTCGCAGGCCACATACAAATGTTACGGCCAACCATATAGAATTATGTGGGGGGTCCACAATAAAATGTTATGGCAAACCGTATAAAAAATATGTGGTGGTCCACCATGAAATGTTATGGCCAATCACATAAAATTGTGTGGGAGTCCACAAAATGTTATGACCAACCATACAGAGTTATGTGAGGGGCCACAATAAAATGTTATGGCAAACCATATAGTATGATGTGGGGGGCCACAATAACATTTATGGCCCACCATATAGAATTATGTGGGGGGCCACAATAATATGTTGTGGCCAACCATATTGAATTATGTGGGGGGAGGGGGCACAAAAAATATGGCAAACCATATAAAAAAAATTGTGTGGTGGGCCACTATGAAATGTTATGGTCAACCACGTAAAATTATGTGAGTGGCAACGGTAAAATGTTATGGCCAACCATATAAAATTATGTGTGGGGGGCACAATAAAATGTAACGGCAAACCATATAGAATTATTTTGGGGGGGCACAATTAAATGTTATTACCCACCACATAAAATTATGTGGGGGGCCACAATAAAATGTTTTTGCCAACCGTATAGAATTATGCGTGGGGCCACCATGAAATATGGCAAACAATACAAAAACAATGTGGTGGACCATGATTAAAATGTTATGGCCAACCACATAAAATTACGTGGAGGGCCACAATAAAATGTTATGGCAAACCATATAGAATTATGTTGGGGGCCACAATAAAATGTTATGGCCTACCACATAAAATTATTTGGTAGGTCATGATAAAATGTTAGGGCCAACCATATAGAGTTATGTGAGGGGCTACTATAAATGTTATGGCAAACCATATAGAGTTATGTGGGGGGGCCACAATAAAATGTAATGGCCTACCACATAAAATTATGTGGTAGGTCATGATAAAATGTTAGGGCCAACCATATAGAGTTATGTGAGGGGCTACTATAAATGTTATGGCAAACCATATAGAGTTATGTGGGGGGGCCACAATAAAATGTGATGGCCTACCACATAAAATTATTTGGTAGGTCATGATAAAATGTTAGGGCCAACCATATAGAGTTATGTGAGGGGCTACTATAAATGTTATGGCAAACCATATATAGAATCATGTGGGGGGCCAATATAAAATGTCATGGCAAATAATGCAAAAATTATGTGGTGGGCCATGATGAAATGTTATGGTCAACCACGTAAAATTATGTGGGTGGCAACGGTAAAATGTTATGGCCAACCATATAAAATTATGTGTGGGGGGCACAATAAAATGTAACGGCAAACCATATAGAATTATTTTGGGGGGCCACGATTAAATGTTATTACCCACCACATAAATTATGTGGGGGGCCACAATAAAATGTTTTTGCCAACCGTATAGAATTATGCGGGGGGCCACGATGAAATATGGCAAACCATACAAAAACAATGTGGTGGACCATGATTAAAATGTTATGGCCAACCACATAAAATTACGTGGAGGGCCACGATAAAATGTTATGGCAAACCATATAGAGTTATGTGGGGGGGCCACAATAAAATGTTATGGCCTACCACATAAAATTATGTGGTAGGTCATGATAAAATGTTAGAGCCAACCATATAGAGTTATGTGAGGGGCTACTATAAATGTTATGGCAAACCATATATAGAATCATGTGGGGGGCCAATATAAAATGTCATGGCAAATAATGCAAAAATTATGTGGTGGGCCATGATGAAAAGTTATGGCCAACCATATAGGACTATGTGGGTGGCCACAATAAAAAAACCAAATAGAATTATGTGGCCCACCACATAATTCTATTTGGCCTGGAGTTTGACACCTGGGGTCCAAAATATTCCAAGTGGCCCCTGCTGTGCTGTCATAAGAAGGCCTTGAAATATAAATAAACACTTCAAAAGTATGTCCCTAAATATTTTTAATTCAATCCATTTCTTTGCTTATTAGTGTGGCACAGTATTTACCCTGCATTACTATTTGTCAGACATGAAACATTATTAAAAGTGCATGGTTTTCACTCAAATGAGTCAATAATGTTTGACTGCAAGCTGGTATGTTAGTCATGTTGCTACACCAGTTTCTTCAAATCAATTGAAAAAATAAAGCTACAATAAAAACGGCAAGATGAACTGTTACATACTTTTTGTTTACAACAGTCAATCAATAGATGTACTTGTCATGTCGCTGCTACTAGTAGAACAGTCAATCAATAGATGCACTTGTCATGTCGCTGCTACTAGTAGAACAGTCAATCAATAGATGTACTTGTCATGTCGCTGCTACTAGTAGAACAGTCAATCAATAGATGTACTTGTCATGTCGCTGCTACTAGTAGAACAGTCAATCAATAGATGCACTTGTCATGTCGCTGCTACTAGTAGAACAGTCAATAGATGCACTTGTCATGTCGCTGCTACTAGTAGAACAGTCAATCAATAGATGCACTTGTCATGTCGCTGCTACTAGTAGAACAGTCAATAGATGCACTTGTCATGTCGCTGCTACTAGTAGAACAGTCAATCAATAGATGCACTTGTCATGTCGCTGCTACTAGTAGAACAGCCAATCAATAGATGCACTTGTCATGTCGCTGCTACTAGTAGAACAGTCAATCAATAGATGCACTTGTCATGTCGCTGCTACTAGTAGAACAGTCAATCAATAGATGCACTTGTCATGTCGCTGCTACTAGTAGAACAGTCAATCAATAGATGTACTTATCATGTTGCTGCTACTAGTAGAACAGTCAATCAATAGATGCACTTGTCATGTCGCTGCTACTAGTAGAACAGTCAATCAATAGATGCACTTGTCATGTCGCTGCTACTAGTACAACAGTCAATCAATAGATGCACTTGTCATGTCGCTGCTACTAGTAGAACAGTCAATCAATAGATTTACATGTCATGTCGCTGCTACTAGTAGAACAGTCAATCAATAGATGCACTTGTCATGTCGCTGCTACTAGTAGAACAGTCAATCAATAGATGCACTTGTCATGTCGCTGCTACTAGTAGAACAGTCAATCAATAGATGCACTTGTCATGTCGCTGCTACTAGTAGAACAGTCAATAGATGCACTTGTCATGTCGCTGCTACTAGTAGAACAGTCAATCAATAGATGCACTTGTCATGTCGCTGCTACTAGTAGAACAGCCAATCAATAGATGCACTTGTCATGTCGCTGCTACTAGTAGAACAGTCAATCAATAGATGCACTTGTCATGTCGCTGCTACTAGTAGAACAGTCAATCAATAGATGCACTTGTCATGTCGCTGCTACTAGTAGAACAGTCAATCAATAGATGTACTTATCATGTTGCTGCTACTAGTAGAACAGTCAATCAATAGATGCACTTGTCATGTCGCTGCTACTAGTAGAACAGTCAATCAATAGATGCACTTGTCATGTCGCTGCTACTAGTACAACAGTCAATCAATAGATGCACTTGTCATGTCGCTGCTACTAGTAGAACAGTCAATCAATAGATTTACATGTCATGTCGCTGCTACTAGTAGAACAGTCAATCAATAGATGCACTTGTCATGTCGCTGCTACTAGTAGAACAGTCAATCAATAGATGCACTTGTCATGTCGCTGCTACTAGTAGAACAGTCAATCAATAGATGCACTTGTCATGTCGCTGCTACTAGTAGAACAGTCAATCAATAGATGCACTTGTCATGTCGCTGCTACTAGTAGAACAGTCAATAGATGCACTTGTTATGTCGCTGCTACTAGTAGAACAGTCAATCAATAGATGCACTTGTCATGTCGCTGCTACTAGTAGAACAGTCAATCAATAGATGTACTTGTCATGTCGCTGCTACTAGTAGAACAGTCAATCAATAGATGCACTTGTCATGTCGCTGCTACTAGTAGAACAGTCAATCAATAGATGCACTTGTCATGTCGCTGCTACTAGTAGAACAGTCAATCAATAGATGCACTTGTCATGTCGCTGCTACTAGTAGAACAGTCAATCAATAGATGCACTTGTCATGTCGCTGCTACTAGTAGAACAGTCAATAGATGCACTTGTTATGTCGCTGCTACTAGTAGAACAGTCAATCAATAGATGTACTTGTCATGTCGCTGCTACTAGTAGAACAGTCAATCAATAGATGTACTTGTCATGTCGCTGCTACTAGTAGAACAGTCAATCAATAGATGCACTTGTCATGTCGCTGCTACTAGTAGAACAGTCAATCAATAGATGCACTTGTCATGTCGCTGCTACTAGTAGAACAGTCAATCAATAGATGCACTTGTCATGTCGCTGCTACTAGTAGAACAGTCAATCAATAGATGCACTTGTCATGTCGCTGCTACTAGTAGAACAGTCAATCAATAGATGCACTTGTTATGTCGCTGCTACTAGTAGAACAATCAATCAATAGATGTACTTGTCATGTCGCTGCTACTAGTAGAACAGTCAATCAATAGATGCACTTGTCATGTCGCTGCTACTAGTAGAACAGTCAATCAATAGATGCACTTGTCATGTCGCTGCTACTAGTAGAACAGTCAATCAATAGATGCACTTGTCATGTCGCTGCTACTAGTAGAACAGTCAATCAATAGATGCACTTGTTATGTCGCTGCTACTAGTAGAACAGTCAATCAATAGATGCACTTGTCATGTCGCTGCTACTAGTAGAACAGTCAATCAATAAATGCACTTGTCATGTCGCTGCTACTAGTAGAACAGTCAATCAATAGATGCACTTGTCATGTCACTACTACTAGTAGAACAGTCAATCAATAGATGCACTTGTCATGTCGCTGCTACTAGTAGAACAGTCAATAGATGCACTTGTCATGTCGCTGCTACTAGTAGAACAGTCAATCAATAGATGCACTTGTCATGTCGCTGCTACTAGTAGAACAGCCAATCAATAGATGCACTTGTCATGTCGCTGCTACTAGTAGAACAGTCAATCAATAGATGCACTTGTCATGTCGCTGCTACTAGTAGAACAGTCAATCAATAGATGCACTTGTCATGTCGCTGCTACTAGTAGAACAGTCAATCAATAGATGTACTTATCATGTTGCTGCTACTAGTAGAACAGTCAATCAATAGATGCACTTGTCATGTCGCTGCTACTAGTAGAACAGTCAATCAATAGATGCACTTGTCATGTCGCTGCTACTAGTACAACAGTCAATCAATAGATGCACTTGTCATGTCGCTGCTACTAGTAGAACAGTCAATCAATAGATTTACATGTCATGTCGCTGCTACTAGTAGAACAGTCAATCAATAGATGCACTTGTCATGTCGCTGCTACTAGTAGAACAGTCAATCAATAGATGCACTTGTCATGTCGCTGCTACTAGTAGAACAGTCAATCAATAGATGCACTTGTCATGTCGCTGCTACTAGTAGAACAGTCAATCAATAGATGCACTTGTCATGTCGCTGCTACTAGTAGAACAGTCAATAGATGCACTTGTTATGTCGCTGCTACTAGTAGAACAGTCAATCAATAGATGCACTTGTCATGTCGCTGCTACTAGTAGAACAGTCAATCAATAGATGTACTTGTCATGTCGCTGCTACTAGTAGAACAGTCAATCAATAGATGCACTTGTCATGTCGCTGCTACTAGTAGAACAGTCAATCAATAGATGCACTTGTCATGTCGCTGCTACTAGTAGAACAGTCAATCAATAGATGCACTTGTCATGTCGCTGCTACTAGTAGAACAGTCAATCAATAGATGCACTTGTCATGTCGCTGCTACTAGTAGAACAGTCAATAGATGCACTTGTTATGTCGCTGCTACTAGTAGAACAGTCAATCAATAGATGTACTTGTCATGTCGCTGCTACTAGTAGAACAGTCAATCAATAGATGTACTTGTCATGTCGCTGCTACTAGTAGAACAGTCAATCAATAGATGCACTTGTCATGTCGCTGCTACTAGTAGAACAGTCAATCAATAGATGCACTTGTCATGTCGCTGCTACTAGTAGAACAGTCAATCAATAGATGCACTTGTCATGTCGCTGCTACTAGTAGAACAGTCAATCAATAGATGCACTTGTCATGTCGCTGCTACTAGTAGAACAGTCAATCAATAGATGCACTTGTTATGTCGCTGCTACTAGTAGAACAGTCAATCAATAGATGTACTTGTCATGTCGCTGCTACTAGTAGAACAGTCAATCAATAGATGCACTTGTCATGTCGCTGCTACTAGTAGAACAGTCAATCAATAGATGCACTTGTCATGTCGCTGCTACTAGTAGAACAGTCAATCAATAGATGCACTTGTCATGTCGCTGCTACTAGTAGAACAGTCAATCAATAGATGCACTTGTTATGTCGCTGCTACTAGTAGAACAGTCAATCAATAGATGCACTTGTCATGTCGCTGCTACTAGTAGAACAGTCAATCAATAAATGCACTTGTCATGTCGCTGCTACTAGTAGAACAGTCAATCAATAGATGCACTTGTCATGTCACTACTACTAGTAGAACAGTCAATCAATAGATGCACTTGTCATGTCACTACTACTAGTAGAACAGTCAATCAATAGATGCACTTGTCATGTCGCTGCTACTAGTAGAACAGTCAATCAATAGATGCACTTGTCATGTCGCTGCTACTAGTAGAACAGTCAATCAATAGATGCACTTGTCATGTCGCTGCTACTAGTAGAACAGTCAATCAATAGATGCACTTGTCAAGTCGCTGCTACGAGTAGAACAGTCAATCAATAGATGTACTTGTCATGTCGCTGCTACTAGTAGAACAGTCAATCAATAGATGCACTTGTCATGTCACTGCTACTAGTAGAACAGTCAATCAATAGATGCACTTGTCATGTCGCTGCTACTAGTAGAACAGTCAATCAATAGATGCACTTGTCATGTCGCTGCTACTAGTACAACAGTCAATCAATAGATGCACTTGTCATGTCGCTGCTACTAGTAGAACAGTCAATCAATAGATGTACTTGTCATGTCGCTGCTACTAGTAGAACAGTCAATCAATAGATGCACTTGTCATGTCGCTGCTACTAGTAGAACAGTCAATCAAAAGATGTACTTGTCATGTCGCTGCTACTAGTAGAACAGTCAATCAATAGATGCACTTGTAATGTCGCTGCTACTAGTATAACAGTCAATCAATAGATGTACTTGTCATGTCGCTGCTACTAGTAGAACAGTCAATCAATAGATGCACTTGTCATGTCGCTGCTACTAGTAGAACAGTCAATCAATAGATGCACTTGTCATGTCACTGCTACTAGTAGAACAGTCAATCAATAGATGCACTTGTCATGTCGCTGCTACTAGTAGAACAGTCAATCAATAGATGCACTTGTCATGTCGCTGCTACTAGTAGAACAGTCAATCAATAGATGCACTTGTCATGTCGCTGCTACTAGTAGAACAGTCAATCAATAGATGCACTTGTCATGTCGCTGCTACTAGTAGAACAGTCAATCAATAGATGCACTTGTCATGTCGCTGCTACTAGTAGAACAGTCAATCAATAGATGCACTTGTCATGTCGCTGCTACTAGTAGAACAGTCAATCAATAGATGCACTTGTCATGTCGCTGCTACTAGTAGAACAGTCAATCAATAGATGCACTTGTCATGTCGCTGCTACTAGTAGAACAGTCAATCAATAGATGCACTTGTCATGTCGCTGCTACTAGTAGAACAGTCAATCAATAGATGTACTTGTCATGTCGCTGCTACTAATATAACAGTCAATCAATAGATGCACTTGTCATGTCGCTGCTACTAGTAGAACAGTCAATCAATAGATGCACTTGTCATGTCGCTGCTACTAGTAGAACAGTCAATCAATAGATGCACTTGTCATGTCGCTGCTACTAGTAGAACAGTCAATCAATAGATGCACTTGTCATGTCGCTGCTACTAGTAGAACAGTCAATCAATAGATGCACTTGTCATGTCGCTGCTACTAGTAGAACAGTCAATCAATAGATGCACTTGTCATGTCGCTGCTACTAGTAGAACAGTCAATCAATAGATGTACTTGTCATGTCGCTGCTACTAGTAGAACAGTCAATCAATAGATGTACTTGTCATGTCGCTGCTACTAGTAGAACAGTCAATCAATAGATGCACTTGTCATGTCGCTGCTACTAGTAGAACAGTCAATCAATAGATGCACTTGTCATGTCGCTGCTACTAGTAGAACAGTCAATCAATAGATGCACTTGTCATGTCGCTGCTACTAGTAGAACAGTCAATCAATAGATGCACTTGTCATGTCGCTGCTACTAGTAGAACAGTCAATCAATAGATGCACTTGTCATGTCGCTGCTACTAGTAGAACAGTCAATCAATAGATGCACTTGTCATGTCGCTGCTACTAGTAGAACAGTCAATCAATAGATGCACTTGTCATGTCGCTGCTACTAGTAGAACAGTCAATCAATAGATGTACTTGTCATGTCGCTGCTACTAGTACAACAGTCAATCAATAGATGTACTTGTGGCTGCTACTAGTAGAACAGTCAATCAATAGATGCACTTGTCATGTCGCTGCTACTAGTAGAACAGTCAATCAATAGATGCACTTGTCATGTCGCTGCTACTAGTAGAACAGTCAATCAATAGATGCACTTGTCATGTCGCTGCTACTAGTAGAACAGTCAATCAATAGATGCACTTGTCATGTTGCTGCTACTAGTAGAACAGTCAATCAATAGATGCACTTGTCATGTTGCTGCTACTAGTAGAACAGTCAATCAATAGATGCACTTGTCATGTTGCTGCTACTAGTAGAACAGTCAATCAATAGATGCACTTGTCATGTTGCTGCTACTAGTAGAACAGTCAATCAATAGATGCACTTGTCATGTCGCTGCTACTAGTAGAACAGTCAATCAATAGATGCACTTGTCATGTCGCTGCTACTAGTAGAACAGTCAATCAATAGATGCACTTGTCATGTCGCTGCTACTAGTAGAACAGTCAATCAATAGATGCACTTGTCATGTCGCTGCTACTAGTAGAACAGTCAATCAATAGATGCACTTGTCATGTCGCTGCTACTAGTAGAACAGTCAATCAATAGATGCACTTGTCATGTCGCTGCTACTAGTAGAACAGTCAATCAATAGATGCACTTGTCATGTCGCTGCTACTAGTAGAACAGTCAATCAATAGATGCACTTGTCATGTCGCTGCTACTAGTAGAACAGTCAATCAATAGATGCACTTGTCATGTCGCTGCTACTAGTAGAACAGTCAATCAATAGATGCACTTGTCATGTCGCTGCTACTAGTAGAACAGTCAATCAATAGATGCACTTGTCATGTCGCTGCTACTAGTAGAACAGTCAATCAATAGATGCACTTGTCATGTCGCTGCTACTAGTACAGGTAAAAGCCAGTAAATTAGAATATTTTGAAAAACTTGATTTATTTCAGTAATTGCATTCAAAAGGTGTAACTTGTACATTATATTTATTCATTGCACACAGACTGATGCATTCAAATGTTTATTTCATTTAATTTTGATGATTTGAAGTGGCAACAAATGAAAATCCAAAATTTCGTGTGTCACAAAATTAGAATATTACTTAAGGCTAATACAAAAAAGGGATTTTTAGAAATGTTGGCCAACTGAAAAGTATGAAAATGAAAAATATGAGCATGTACAATACTCAATACTTGGTTGGAGCTCCTTTTGCCTCAATTACTGCGTTAATGCGGCGTGGCATGGAGTCGATGAGTTTCTGGCACTGCTCAGGTGTTATGAGAGCCCAGGTTGCTCTGATAGTGGCCTTCAACTCTTCTGCGTTTTGGGTCTGGCATTCTGCATCTTCCTTTTCACAATACCCCACAGATTTTCTATGGGGCTAAGGTCAGGGGAGTTGGCGGGCCAATTTAGAACAGAAATACCATGGTCCGTAAACCAGGCACGGGTAGATTTTGCGCTGTGTGCAGGCGCCAAGTCCTGTTGGAACTTGAAATCTCCATCTCCATAGAGCAGGTCAGCAGCAGGAAGCATGAAGTGCTCTAAAACTTGCTGGTAGACGGCTGCGTTGACCCTGGATCTCAGGAAACAGAGTGGACCGACACCAGCAGATGACATGGCACCCCAAACCATCACTGATGGTGGAAACTTTACACTAGACTTCAGGCAACGTGGATCCTGTGCCTCTCCTGTCTTCCTCCAGACTCTGGGACCTCGATTTCCAAAGGAAATGCAAAATTTGCATGGTTGGGTGATGGTTTGGGGTGCCATGTCATCTGCTGGTGTCGGTCCACTCTGTTTCCTGAGATCCAGGGTCAACGCAGCCGTCTACCAGCAAGTTTTAGAGCACTTCATGCTTCCTGCTGCTGACCTGCTCTATGGAGATGGAGATTTCAAGTTCCAACAGGACTTGGCGCCTGCACACAGCGCAAAATCTACTCGTGCCTGGTTTACGGACCATGGTATTTCTGTTCTAAATTGGCCCGCCAACTCCCCTGACCTTAGCCCCATAGAAAATCTGTGGGGTATTGTGAAAAGGAAGATGCAGAATGCCAGACCCAAAAACGCAGAAGAGTTGAAGGCCACTATCAGAGCAACCTGGGCTCTCATAACACCTGAGCAGTGCCAGAAACTCATCGACTCCATGCCACGCCGCATTAACGCAGTAATTGAGGCAAAAGGAGCTCCAACCAAGTATTGAGTATTGTACATGCTCATATTTTTCATTTTCATACTTTTCAGTTGGCCAACATTTCTAAAAAATCCCTTTTTTGTATTAGCCTTAAGTAATATTCTAATTTTGTGACACACGGAATTTTGGATTTTCATTTGTTGCCACTTCAAATCATCAAAATTAAATGAAATAAACATTTGAATGCATCAGTCTGTGTGCAATGAATAAATATAATGTACAAGTTACACCTTTTGAATGCAATTACTGAAATAAATCAAGTTTTTCAAAATATTCTAATTTACTGGCTTTTACCTGTATAACAGTCAATCAATAGATGCACTTGTCATGTCGCTGCTTGATGGACATTTATTAAAAGAATGAATGTCTGGTGTATGAATTAATATTTGCTGGATAAATGAATGTTTGGTGTATGTATGAATGGATATTAGCTGTATGAATGAATGGTGTATGAATGAATGAATGTTTGTGTATCAATTAATATTTGCGGAATGAATAAATGTTTGGTATATGAATGAATATTTGGTGTATGAATGAAGGTTTGGTGGATGAATGAATGACTGGCATATGAATGAATGTTTGGTGTATGAATGAATATCTGCTGTATGAATGAATGTTTGGTATATGAATGACTGGTGTATGAATGAATTAATGTTTGGTGTATGAATTAATATTTGCCGTATGAATGTTTGGTATATGAATGAAGGTTTGGTGTATGAATAAATTAATATTTGCTGTATGAATGAATGTTTTGTGTATGTATGAATGTTTGGGGTATGAATGAATGAATGTTTGGTGTATTAATTACTTAATTTTTGGTATATGAATGAATATTTGGTGTATAAATGAATGAAGGTTTGGTGTATGAATGAATAAATGTTTGGTGTATGAATGAATGTAAGGTGTACAAATGAATATTTTCTGTATGAATGAATGAATGTTCGGAGCAGGGAAGTCCCAATTAAAATTTCTACTCTGATTGGTTATTTTTGGCTTCAGATCCGCTCTGATTGTGAGTCCTGATGCTGAACTTTGATGGATCATGACAGTGAAAATGTTTCTAACGTAAACACAACTTATTCTACTTATTACATGTAGAATATAATATTGTTTAAATCATTATCTTATTACATGTAGAATATATTGTTTCAATAATTATCAAACATATTTTATTACATGTAGAATATAATATTGTTTCAATCATTATCTTATTACATGTAGAATATAATATTGTTTCAATCATTATTTTATTACATGTAGAATATAATATTGTTTCAATCATTATCAAACATATTTTATTACATGTAGAATATAATATTGTTTAAATCATTATCAAACATATTTTATTACATGTAGAATATAATATTGTTTAAATCATTATCTTATTACATGTAGAATATAATATTGTTTCAATCCTTATCAAACATATTTTATTACATGTAGAATATAATATTGTTTAAATCATCTTATTACATGTAGAATATAATATTATTTAAATCATTATCAAACATTTTATTACTTGTAGAATATAATATTGTTTCAATCATTATCAAACATATTTTATTACATGTAGAATATAATATTGTTTCAATCTTTATCTTATTACATGTAGAATATAATATTGTTTGAATGATTTTATTACATGTAGAATATAATATTGTTTCAATCATCAAACATATTTTACTACATGTAGAATATAATATTGTTTAAATCATCTTATTACATGTAGAATATAATATTATTTAAATCATTATCAAACATATTTTATTACATGTAGAATATAATATTATTTAAATCATTATCAAACATATTTTATTACATGTAGAATATAATATTGTTTCAATCTTTATCTTATTACATGTAGAATATAATATTGTTTGAATGATTTTTTTACATGTAGAATATAATATTGTTCAAATGATTATCAAACATATTTTATTACATGTAGAATATAATATTGTTTAAATCATCTTATTACATGTAGAATATAATATTATTGAAATCATTATCAAACATATTTTATTACATGTAGAATATAATATTGTTTCAATCTTTATCTTATTACATGTAGAATATAATATTGTTTGAATGATTTTATTACATGTAGAATATAATATTGTTTCAATCATTATCAAACATATTTTATTACATGTAGAATATAATAATGTTTCAATCATCTTATTACATGTAGAATATAATATTATTTAAATCATTATCAAACATATTTTATTACATGTAGAATATAATATTGTTTCAATCTTTATCTTATTACATGTAGAATATAATATTGTTTGAATGATTTTATTACATGTAGAATATAATATTGTTCAAATGATTATCAAACATATTTTATTACATGTAGAATATAATATTGTTTAAATCATCTTATTACATGTAGAATATAATATTATTTAAATCATTATCAAACATATTTTATTACATGTAGAATATAATATTGTTTCAATCTTTATATTATTACATGTAGAATATAATATTGTTTGAATGATTTTATTACATGTAGAATATAATATTGTTTCAATCATTATCAAACATATTTTATTACATGTAGAATATAATGTTTCAATCATCTTATTACATGTAGAATATAATATTATTTAAATCATTATCAAACATATTTTATTACATGTAGAATATAATATTGTTTCAATCATTATCTTATTACATGTAGAATATAATATTGTTTCAATCATTATTTTATTACATGTAGAATATAATATTGTTTCAATCATTATCAGACATATTTTATTACATGTAGAATATAATATTGTTTAAATCATTATCAAACATATTTTATTACATGTAGAATATAATATTGTTTAAATCATTATCTTATTACATGTAGAATATAATATTGTTTCAATCCTTATCAAACATATTTTATTACATGTAGAATATAATATTGTTTAAATCATCTTATTACATGTAGAATATAATATTATTTAAATCATTATCAAACATATTTTATTACATGTAGAATATAATATTGTTTCAATCTTTATCTTATTACATGTAGAATATAATATTGTTTGAATGATTTTATTACATGTAGAATATAATATTGTTTCAATCATTATCAAACATATTTTACTACATGTAGAATATAATATTGTTTAAATCATCTTATTACATGTAGAATATAATATTATTTAAATCATTATCAAACATATTTTATTACATGTAGAATATAATAATGTTTCAATCATCTTATTACATGTAGAATGTAATATTATTTAAATCATTATCAAACATATTTTATTACATGTAGAATATAATATTGTTTCAATCTTTATCTTATTACATGTAGAATATAATATTGTTTGAATGATTTTATTACATGTAGAATATAATATTGTTCAAATGATTATCAAACATATTTTATTACATGTATAATATAATGTTTAAATCATCTTATTACATGTAGAATATAATATTTAAATCATTATCAAACATATTTTATTACATGTAGAATATAATATTGTTTAAATCATTATCAATATATTTTATTACATGTAGAATATAATATTGTTGGTAAATCAGATGATATAATCAACTGGTGATCATGAAAAATACAATGTTTTTAGGAAAATAAATTGTCTATTGAACAATAAGTAAACAAAAACTACTTTTTTGTTTCCATTTAAATCATTTAAGTTTTGCCCTCAAAGTTTTCCTGTATCAAACACTTTTTATTCCTTCACTTTTATTAAAAGATGCTGGTCGGAAAGATTATTTTAATTTATGTAATTGATTAGACTTGATATTACAGATAAGACCACCAGGTGGCGCTTGTGCTTTAACAATGGTTTACTGGAGTATTTTTTTAGTCATAAAACCAGGATTATATCATCTACCGCTTATCCCTTTATATCAATTATATCATGAAATTCATCCTGGGGGCGAAAAGCTAATAAATGTGAAATATTTTTTACTTTTAAAAAGTAGGACAGTAAGGGAATATATTAATATTAGTGTATTGGTACAGTTACAGATTGTATTTATATATTGGTGAAGTGTTATAAATAACAATAAAATAGAATGGCCCACCATATAGAATTATGTAGGAGGCCACAATGAAATATCATGGCAATTCATACTAAAACTATGTGGGGGGCCATGACAAAATGCTATGACCAACCACATACAATTATGTGGGGGGCCACGATAAAATTTTAGGGCAAACCATATATAATTATGTGGGGGGCCACGATAAAATATGGCAAACCATATAGAATTATGTGGGAGGGCCACGATAAAATGGTACACCAAACAATATAGAATTATGTGGGGGGGCCACGATAAAACATGTCAAACTATATAGAATTATGTGGGAGGCCACAATAAAATGTTAGGGCAAACCAAATAATATTATGAGGGGGGCCACGAGAAAATGTTACGGCAAGCCATATAAAATTGTGTGGGGGGCCACATTAAAATGTTAGGGCAAACCATTTAGAATTGTGTGGGGGGCCACAATAAAATGTCAGGGCAAACCAAATAGAATTATGTGGGGTGCCACGATAAAATGTTAGGGCAAGCCATATAGAATTATGTGGGGGGCCGCTATAAAATGTTAGGGCAAACCATTTAGAATTATGTGGGGGGCTACAATAAAATGTCAGGGCAAACTAAATAGAGTTATGTGGGGGGGCCATGATAAAATGGTACACCAAACCATTTAGAATTATGTGGGGGGGCCACAATAAAATGTCAGCAAACCAAATAGAATTATGTGGGGGCCACAATAAAATGGTATACCAAACCATACAGAAATATGTGGGAGGTCATTATAAAATGTTAGGGCAAACCATATAGAATTATGTGGGGGGCCACAAGAAAATGTTACGGAAAGCCATATAGAATTATGTGGGGGGCCACAATAAAATTTTGGGGCAAACCATATATAATTATGTGGGGGGGCCACGATAAAATATGGCAAACCATATAGAATTATGTGGGGGGGCCCCGATATAATGGTACACCAAACCATATAGAATTATGTGGGAGGTAACAATAAAATGTCAGGGCAAACCATATAATATTATGAGGGGGGCCACAAGAAAATGTTACGGAAAGCCATATAGAATTATGTGGGGGGCCACGATAAAATGTTAGAGCAAACCAAATATAATTATGTGGGGGCCACAATAAAATGGTGCACCAAACCATACAGAATTATGTGGGAGGCCACAATAAAATGTTAGGGCAAACCAAATAGAATTATGTGGGGGGCCACAATAAAATGGTACACCAAACCATACAGAATTATGTGGGAGGCCACAATAAAAGGTTAGGGCAAACCATATAGAATTATGTGGGGGGTCACAATAAAATGTTAGGGCAAACCAAATAGAATTATGTGGGGGGCCACAATAAAATGTTAGGGCAAACCAAATAGAATTATGTGGAGGGCCACAATAAAATGTTAGGGCAAACCAAATAGAATTATGTGGGGGGCCACAATAAAATGGTGCACCAAACCATACAGAATTATGTGGGAGACCACAATAAAATGTTAGTGCAAACCATATAGAATTATGTGGGGGGGGGGGCACAATTAAATGTTAGTGCAAACCATATAGAATTATGTGGGGGGGCCACAATAAAATGGTGCACCAAACCATACAGAATTATGTGGGAGGCCACAATAAAATGTTAGGGCAAACCATTTAGAATTATGTGGGGGGCTACAATAAAATGTCAGGGCAAACCAAATAGAATTATGTGGGGGGCCACAATAAAATGGTACACAAAACCATACAGAATTATGTGGGAGGCCACAATAAAATGTTAGTGCAAACCATATAGAATTATGTGGGGGGCCACAATAAAATGTTATGGCAAACCAAATATAATTATGTGGGGGGCCACAATAAAATGGTGCACCAAACCATACAGAATTATGTGGGAGACCACCTAAAATGTTAGGGCAAACCATATAGAATTATGTGGGGGGCCACAATAAAATGTTAGGGCAAACCATACAGAATTATGTGGGGGGCCACAATAAAATGTTAGTGCAAACCATATAGAATTATGTAGGGGGCCACAATAAAATGTTAGGGCAAACCAAATAAAATTATGTGGAGGGCCACAATAAAATGTTAGGGCAAACCATACAGAATTATGTGGGGGGCCACAATAAAATGTTAGGGCAAACCATACAAAATGATGTGGGGGGCCATAATAAAATTATTCATTCACAATAAAATTCATTATTAAAATTCACAATAAATTAATAAATTAAAATAATAAATTCACAATAAATTAATAAATTAATTCACAATAAATTAAAATTCACAATAAAATTCATTCACAATAAAATTATTCATTCATCCCTTGTCTTCAAATATGACTTTAATGAGGAGTGGGACCTCCCCTGCTAGTCCCGCCTCCCGCGCGTAAAGGGACGCTTTTACGCACGGGCATTGTGTGTGTGTGTGTGGGGGGGGGGGGGGGGGGGGGGGGTGCGCACACACACACTCTGTGTTTCTGCTCCACCTTCAGCGTCTCAGACTGTCCGGAGGGATGGTGTCGGACAGGTGCGACCTCCCGGACGGGCTGGCGGCCATGCTGAGCTCCAACACCTCCGTGAACGCCAGCAGGAGCGAGTCCGGCTGCGGCTCCGTGTCCGTGGTGTTCCCCATCACCATGATGCTGACCGGCATGGTGGGCAACTCTCTGGCTCTCGCCTTGGTCTACGTGTCCTACAAGAGGAAGGAGAACCGCAGGAAAAAGTCCTTCCTGCTCTGCATCGGCTCCTTGGCGCTGACGGACCTGTTCGGCCAGCTCCTGACGAGTCCCATCGTCATCTCCGTGTACCGGGCCGACCTGCGCTGGGAGCGCATCGACTCGTCCGGCAACCTGTGCGCCTTCTTCGGCGTGTGCATGACCACCTTCGGCCTGTGCGCGCTCTTCATGGCCAGCGCCATGGCGGTGGAGCGAGCCGCGGCCATCACCAGCCCGCACTGGTACTCCAACCACATGACGAGCAGCCTCACCAAGCAGACCCTGGCGCTCATCTGGTGTCTGGTGCTGCTCTTCGCGCTGCTGCCCGTGGCGGGGGTCGGCCAGTACACGCGTCAGTGGCCCGGGACGTGGTGCTTCATCAGCACCGGGGACCGCCAAGTGCCGGGCAACATCTTCTTCTCCTTCACCTTCGCCCTGCTGGGCATCTTCTCGCTGCTCGTCACGCTCTCCTGCAACGTGGTGACCATCAGAGGTCTGATCGTCCGCTGCAAGACCAAGTCTGGATCTTCCCAGGCCTCCAAGCACTGGGAGAGACTCACCACGGAGACTGTGGTCCAGCTGCTGGGCATCATGTGCGTCCTGCTGGTGTGCTGGTCTCCTCTGCTGGTACGTCATCACGCACTTCCGACATCATCACGTCATCGCCACCACTCCTGCACAAGTACAATGTGACGTCATCAGCGCGCACTACTGCATTATGACGTCATCATCACGCACTACTGCTACAAGTACAATGTGACATCACGCACTACTGCTCCCAGTACATTATGACGTCATCATCTCGCACTATTGCTACTTGTTCAATATGACGTCATCATCATGCACTACTGCTACTAGTACAATATGACATCATCGTCATGCAGTACTGCTACCAGTACATTATGACATCATCACGCACTGCTGCCACTAGTACATTATGACATCATCACACACTACTGCTACTAGTGCAATATGACATCATCGTCATGCAGTACTGCTACCAGTACATTATGACATCATCACGCACTACTGCCACTAGTACAATATGACATCAACATGCACTACTGCTACTAGTACAATATGACATCATCGTCATGCAGTACTGCTACTAGTACAATATGACATCATCGTCATGCAGTACTGCTACCAGTACATTATGACATCATCACGCACTACTGCCACTAGTACAATATGACATCAACATGCACTACTGCTACTAGTACAATATGACGTCATCATCATGCACTACTGCTACTAGTACAATATGACATCAACATGCAGTACTGCTACTAGTACAATATGACATCATCGTCATGCAGTACTGCTACTAGTACAATATGACATCATCGTCATGCAGTACTGCTACCAGTACATTATGACATCATCACGCACTGCTGCCACTAGTACATTATGACATCATCACACACTACTGCTACTAGTGCAATATGACATCATCGTCATGCAGTACTGCTACCAGTACATTATGACATCATCACGCACTACTGCCACTAGTACAATATGACATCAACATGCGCTACTGCTACTAGTACAATATGACATCATCGTCATGCAGTACTGCTACTAGTACAATATGACATCATCGTCATGCAGTACTGCTACCAGTACATTATGACATCATCACGGACTACTGCCACTAGTACAATATGACATCAACATGCACTACTGCTACTAGTACAATATGACGTCATCATCATGCACTACTGCTACTAGTACAATATGACATCAACATGCAGTACTGCTACTAGTACAATATGACATCATCGTCATGCAGTACTGCTACTAGTACAATATGACATCATCGCCATGCAGTACTGCTACCAGTACATTATGACATCATCACGCACTACTGCTACAAGTACACAATGACGTCGTCATCACGCACTACTGCTACAAGTACAATGTGATGTCACGCACTACTGCGACCAGTACATTATGACGTCATCATCACGCACTATTGCTACTTGTTCAATATGACGTCATCATCATGCAGTACTGCTACTAGTACAATATGACATCATCGTCATGCAGTACTGCTACCAGTACATTATGACATCATCGTCATGCAGTACTGCTACCAGTACATTATGACATCATCACGCACTACTGCCACTAATACAATATGACATCATCGTCATGCAGTACTGCTACCAGTACGTACATTATGACATCATCACGGACTACTGCCACTAGTACAATATGACATCATCATGCACTACTCTACTAGTACAATATGATATCAACATGCAGTACTGCTACTAGTACAATATGACATCATCATCATGCACTACTGCCACTAGTACAATATGACATCAACATGCACTACTGCTACTAGTACAATATGACGTCATCATCACGCACTACTGCCACTAGTACAATATGACATCAACATGCACTACTGCTACTAGTACAATATGACATCATCGTCATGCAGTACTGCTACCAGTACATTATGACATCATCACGGACTACTGCCACTAGTACAATATGACATCAACATGCACTACTGCTACTAGTACAATATGACATCATCGTCATGCAGTACTGCTACCAGTACATTATGACATCATCACGCACTACTGCTACTAGTACAATATGACATCATCATCATGCAGTACTGCTACTAGTACAATATGACATCATCTTCATGCAGTACTGCTACTAGTACTATATGACATCAACATGCACTACTGCTACTAGTACAATATGACATCATCATCATGCAGTACTGCTACTAGTACAATATGACATCATCATCATGCAGTACTGCTACTAGTACAATATGACATCATCATCATGCACTACTGCTACTAGTACAATATGACATCATCATCATGCAGTACTGCTACTAGTACAATATGACATCATCATCATGCAGTACTGCTACTAGTACAATATGAGGTCATCCATTGAGTCCAAGTGTAAATACATGTACACTACAAGCAATTGGCCACATGACATCATTTGAATAATGGACACGCCCATGAAAAGTCCATCCAACCAATGAGCAGCAGTGAGTCAGGTGGATCAATGACCGCAGGTTCCAATCCCCTATTCACTGCTCTTGTGTCCTTGGCAAGATACTACACCCACTTGTCCTCCATTGCAGCCCACACTGCTGTATGAATGAGTGAATTATTATTTTATAGTAGGAATGTACAACATGTTTAGTGTATGAATGAACATTTGGTGTGTGAATGGTAAATGGTAAATGGGTTATATTTATATAACCCTTTTCTACCTTTTTTAAGGAACTCAAAGCGCTTTGACACTATTTCCACATTCACCCATTCACACACACATTCACACACTGATGGAGGGAATGAATGAACATTTGGTGTATGCATGAATGCATGTTTGGTGTATGAATGAACATTTGGCGTATAAATGATTCTTACGTGTATGAATGAATAAATGTTTGGTGTATGAATGAATGACTTTTTGGTGTACAAATGGATATTTGGTGTATGAATGAATGAACATTTGGTGTATGCATGAATGCATGTTTGGTTTATGAATGAATATTTGCTGTATTATTAATGTTTGGTGTATGAATGAATGAATATTTGCTTTATGAATGAATGTTTGGTGAATGAAAGAATATTTGCTGTATAACATTACTATCTCACTTTGTAAACAATAACATCACTCCCTCACTTTGTAAACAATAACATTACTATCTCACTTTGTAAACAATAACATCACTCCCTCACTTTGTAAACAATAACATTACTATCTCACTTTGTAAACAATAACATTACTATCTCACTTTGTAAACAATAACATTACTATCTCACTTTGTAAACAATAACATTACTATCTCACTTTGTAAACAATAACATTACTATCTCACTTTGTAAACAATAACATCACTCCCTCACTTTGTAAACAATAATATCACTCCCTCACTTTGTAAACAATAACATTACTATCTCACTTTGTAAACAATAATATCACTCCCTCACTTTGTAAACAATAACATCACTCCCTCACTTTGTAAACAATAACATTACTATTTCACTTTGTAAACAACAAGATCACTCCCTCGCTTTGTAAACAATAACATCACTATCTCACAAGGTAAACAATAACATTACTCCCCCACTTTGTAAACAATAACATCACTCCCTCACTTTGTAAACAAAAATATTACTATCTCACTTTGTAAACAATAACATTACTATCTCACTTTGTAAACGATAACATTACTCCCCCACTTTGTAAACAATAACATTATTATCTCACTTTGTAAACAATAACATCACTATCTCACTTTGTAAACAAGAACATCACTCCCTCACTTTGTAAACAATAACATTATTATCTCACTTTGTAAACAATAACATCACTATCTCACTTTGTAAACAAGAACATCACTCCCTCACTTTGTAAACAAGAACATCACTCCCTCACTTTGTAAACAATAACATCACTATCTCACTTTGTAAACAATAACATCACTCCCTCACTTTGTAAACAAGAACATCACTCCCTCACTTTGTAAACAAGAACATCACTCCCTCACTTTGTAAACAATAACATCACTATCTCACTTTGTAAACAATAACATTACTCCCCCACTTTGTAAACAATAACATTATTATCTCACTTTGTAAACAATAACATCACTATCTCACTTTGTAAACAAGAACATCACTCCCTCACTTTGTAAACAAGAACATCACTCCCTCACTTTGTAAACAATAACATCACTATCTCACTTTGTAAACAATAACATCACTCCCTCACTTTGTAAACAATAACATTACTCCCTCACTTTGTAAACAATAACATCACTCCCTCACTTTGTAAACAATAACATCATTATCTCACTTTGTAAACAATAACATCACTCCCTCACCTTGTAAACAATAACATTACTATCTCACTTTGTAAACAATAACATCACTCCCTCACTTTGTAAACAATAACATCATTATCTCACTTTGTAAACAATAACATCACTCCCTCACTTTGTAAACAACAACATCACTCCCTCGCTTTGTAAACAATAACATCACTATCTCACTTTGTAAACAATAACATTACTCCCCCACTTTGTAAACAATAACATTACTATCTCACTTTGTAAACAATAACATCACTCCCTCACTTTGTAAACAATAACTTTACTATTTCACATTGTAAACAATAACATCACTCCCTCACTTTGGAAACAATAACTTTACTATTTCACATTGTAAACAATAACATCACTCCCTCACTTTGTAAACAATAACATCACTCCCTCACTTTGTAAACAATAACATTACTATCTCACTTTGTAAACAATAACATTACTATCTCACTTTGTAAACAATAACATGACTCCCTCACTTTATAAACAATAACATTACTATCTCACTTTGTAAACAATAACACCACTCCCTCACTTTGTAAACAGTAACATTACTATCTCACTTTGTAAACAATAACATCACTCCCTAACTTTGTAAACAATAACATCACTATCTCACTTTGTAAACAATAACATCACTCCCTCACTTTATAAACAATAACATTACTATCTCACTTTGTAGACAATAACATCACTCCCTCACTTTGTAAACAATAACATTACTATCTCACTTTGTAAACAATAACATCACTCCCTCACTTTATAAACAATAACATTACTATCTCACTTTGTAGACAATAACATCACTCCCTCACTTTGTAAACAATAACATTACTATCTCACTTTGTAAACAATAACATCACTATCTCACTTTGTAAACAATAACATCACTCCCTCACTTTGTAAACAATAACATTACTATCTCACTTTGTAAACAATAACATTACTATCTCACTTTGTAAACAATAACATTACTATCTCACTTTGTAAATAATAACATCACTCCCTCACTTTGTAAACAATAACATTACTATCTCACTTTGTAAACAATAACATTACTCCCTCACTTTGTAAACAATAACATTACTATCTCACTTTGTAAACAATAACATCACTATCTCACTTTGTAAACAATAACATCACTCCCTCACTTTGTAAACAATAACATTACTATCTCACTTTGTAAACAATAACATTACTATCTCACTTTGTAAACAATAACATCACTATCTCACTTTGTAAACAATAACATCACTCCCTCACTTTGTAAACAATAATATTACTATCTCACTTTGTAAACAATAACATTACTATCTCACTTTGTAAACAATAACATCACTCCCTCACTTTGTAAACAATAACATCACTCCCTCACTTTGTAAACAATAACACCACTATCTCACTTTGTAAACAATAACACCACTCCCTCACTTTGTAAACAATAACATTACTATCTCACTTTGTAAACAATAACATCACTCACTCACTTTGTAAACAATAACATTACTCCCCTACTTTGTAAACAATAACATCACTCCCTCACTTTGTAAACAATAACATTACTATCTCACTTTGTAAACAATAACATTACTCCCTCACTTTGTAAACAATAACATTACTATCTCACTTTGTAAACAATAACATCACTCCCTCACTTTGTAAACAATAACATCACTCCCTCACTTTGTAAACAATAACATCACTCACTCACTTTGTAAACAATAACATTACTATCTAACTGTGTAAACAACAACATCACTCCTTTACTTTGTTAAGGTGGTATTATTAAATAAGTGTATAGTTGTTTTGTTGTCCAATGTTAAGGTGGTATTATTAAATAGATGTATAATTGTTTTGGAGGTCTACAGACAATTCCTTGGACTTCGTTCTTGGTTTGTGCTTTGCCATGCACTGTCAGGTGTGGACCTTATATATAGACAGGTGTGGGCCTTATATATAGACAGGTGTGGACCTTATATATAGACAGGTGTGGACCTTATATATAGACAGGTGTGGACCTTATATATAGACAGGTGTGGACCTTATATATAGACAGGTGTGGGCCTTATATATAGACAGGTGTGGGCCTTATATATAGACAGGTGTGGACCTTATATATAGACAGGTGTGGACCTTATATATAGACAGGTGTGGGCCTTATATATAGACAGGTGTGGACCTTATATATAGACAGGTGTGGACCTTATATATAGACAGGTGTGGGCCTTATATATAGACAGGTGTGGACCTTATATATAGACAGGTGTGGACCTTATATATAGACAGGTGTGGACCTTATATATAGACAGGTGTGGACCTTATATATAGACAGGTGTGGACCTTATATATAGACAGGTGTGGACCTTATATATAGACAGGTGTGGACCTTATATATAGACAGGTGTGGACCTTATATATAGACAGGTGTGGACCTTATATATAGACAGGTGTGGGCCTTATATATAGACAGGTGTGGACCTTATATATAGACAGGTGTGGACCTTATATATAGACAGGTGTGGGCCTTATATATAGACAGGTGTGGACCTTATATATAGACAGGTGTGGACCTTATATATAGACAGGTGTGGGCCTTATATATAGACAGGTGTGGACCTTATATATAGACAGGTGTGGACCTTATATATAGACAGGTGTGGACCTTATATATAGACAGGTGTGGACCTTATATATAGACAGGTGTGGACCTTATATATAGACAGGTGTGGACCTTATATATAGACAGGTGTGGACCTTATATATAGACAGGTGTGGACCTTATATATAGACAGGTGTGGACCTTATATATAGACAGGTGTGGGCCTTATATATAGACAGGTGTGGACCTTATATATAGACAGGTGTGGACCTTATATATAGACAGGTGTGGACCTTATATATAGACAGGTGTGGACCTTATATATAGACAGGTGTGGACCTTATATATAGACAGGTGTGGACCTTATATATAGACAGGTGTGGGCCTTATATATAGACAGGTGTGGACCTTATATATAGACAGGTGTGGGCCTTATATATAGACAGGTGTGGACCTTATATATAGACAGGTGTGGGCCTTATATATAGACAGGTGTGGGCCTTATATATAGACAGGTGTGGACCTTATATATAGACAGGTGTGGACCTTATATATAGACAGGTGTGGTCCTTATATATAGACAGGTGTGGGCCTTATATATAGACAGGTGTGGGCCTTATATATAGACAGGTGTGGACCTTATATATAGACAGGTGTGGACCTTATATATAGACAAGTGTGGACCTTATATATAGACAAGTGTGGACCTTATATATAGACAGGTGTGGACCTTATATATAGACAGGTGTGGGCCTTATATATAGACAGTTGTGGACCTTATATATAGACAGGTGTGGACCTTATATATAGACAAGTGTGGACCTTATATATAGACAAGTGTGGACCTTATATATAGACAGGTGTGGACCTTATATATAGACAGGTGTGGACCTTATATATAGACAGGTGTGGGCCTTATATATAGACAGGTGTGGGCCTTATATATAGACAGGTGTGGACCTTATATATAGACAGGTGTGGACCTTATATATAGACAGGTGTGGGCCTTATATATAGACAGGTGTGGACCTTATATATAGACAGGTGTGGACCTTATATATAGACAGGTGTGGGCCTTATATAGACAGGTGTGGACCTTATATATAGACAGGTGTGGGCCTTATATATAGACAGGTGTGGGCCTTATATATAGACAGGTGTGGACCTTATATATAGACAGGTGTGGGCCTTATATATAGACAGGTGTGGGCCTTATATATAGACAGGTGTGGACCTTATATATAGACAGGTGTGGACCTTATATATAGACAGGTGTGGGCCTTATATATAGACAGGTGTGGGCCTTATATATAGACAGGTGTGGACCTTATATATAGACAGGTGTGGACCTTATATATAGACAGGTGTGGACCTTATATATAGACAGGTGTGGGCCTTATATATAGACAGGTGTGGACCTTATATATAGACAGATGTGGGCCTTATATATAGACAGGTGTGGACCTTATATATAGACAGGTGTGGACCTTATATATAGACAGGTGTGGACCTTATATATAGACAGGTGTGGGCCTTATATATAGACAGGTGTGGGCCTTATATATAGACAGGTGTGGACCTTATATATAGACAGGTGTGGGCCTTATATATAGACAGGTGTGGACCTTATATATAGACAGGTGTGGGCCTTATATATAGACAGTTGTGGACCTTATATATAGACAGGTGTGGACCTTATATATAGACAAGTGTGGACCTTATATATAGACAAGTGTGGACCTTATATATAGACAGGTGTGGACCTTATATATAGACAGGTGTGGACCTTATATATAGACAGGTGTGGGCCTTATATATAGACAGGTGTGGGCCTTATATATAGACAGGTGTGGACCTTATATATAGACAGGTGTGGACCTTATATATAGACAGGTGTGGGCCTTATATATAGACAGGTGTGGACCTTATATATAGACAGGTGTGGACCTTATATATAGACAGGTGTGGGCCTTATATAGACAGGTGTGGACCTTATATATAGACAGGTGTGGGCCTTATATATAGACAGGTG
This sequence comes from Nerophis lumbriciformis, assembly GCF_033978685.3. Classification (NCBI taxonomy): domain Eukaryota; kingdom Metazoa; phylum Chordata; class Actinopteri; order Syngnathiformes; family Syngnathidae; genus Nerophis; species Nerophis lumbriciformis. The sequence goes on along the minus strand of NC_084561.2, from coordinate 44,811,003 downwards.
TGGGCCTTATATATAGACAGGTGTGGACCTTATATATAGACAGGTGTGGGCCTTATATATAGACAGGTGTGGGCCTTATATATAGACAGGTGTGGGCCTTATATATAGACAGGTGTGGACCTTATATATAGACAGGTGTGGGCCTTATATATAGACAGGTGTGGACCTTATATATAGACAGGTGTGGGCCTTATATATAGACAGTTGTGGACCTTATATATAGACAGGTGTGGACCTTATATATAGACAAGTGTGGACCTTATATATAGACAAGTGTGGACCTTATATATAGACAGGTGTGGACCTTATATATAGACAGGTGTGGACCTTATATATAGACAGGTGTGGGCCTTATATATAGACAGGTGTGGGCCTTATATATAGACAGTTGTGGACCTTATATATAGACAGGTGTGGACCTTATATATAGACAAGTGTGGACCTTATATATAGACAAGTGTGGACCTTATATATAGACAGGTGTGGACCTTATATATAGACAGGTGTGGACCTTATATATAGACAGGTGTGGGCCTTATATATAGACAGGTGTGGGCCTTATATATAGACAGGTGTGGACCTTATATATAGACAGGTGTGGACCTTATATATAGACAGGTGTGGGCCTTATATATAGACAGGTGTGGACCTTATATATAGACAGGTGTGGACCTTATATATAGACAGGTGTGGGCCTTATATAGACAGGTGTGGACCTTATATATAGACAGGTGTGGGCCTTATATATAGACAGGTGTGGGCCTTATATATAGACAGGTGTGGACCTTATATATAGACAGGTGTGGGCCTTATATATAGACAGGTGTGGGCCTTATATATAGACAGGTGTGGACCTTATATATAGACAGGTGTGGACCTTATATATAGACAGGTGTGGGCCTTATATATAGACAGGTGTGGGCCTTATATATAGACAGGTGTGGACCTTATATATAGACAGGTGTGGACCTTATATATAGACAGGTGTGGACCTTATATATAGACAGGTGTGGGCCTTATATATAGACAGGTGTGGACCTTATATATAGACAGATGTGGGCCTTATATATAGACAGGTGTGGACCTTATATATAGACAGGTGTGGACCTTATATATAGACAGGTGTGGACCTTATATATAGACAGGTGTGGGCCTTATATATAGACAGGTGTGGGCCTTATATATAGACAGGTGTGGACCTTATATATAGACAGGTGTGGGCCTTATATATAGACAGGTGTGGACCTTATATATAGACAGGTGTGGGCCTTATATATAGACAGTTGTGGACCTTATATATAGACAGGTGTGGACCTTATATATAGACAAGTGTGGACCTTATATATAGACAAGTGTGGACCTTATATATAGACAGGTGTGGACCTTATATATAGACAGGTGTGGACCTTATATATAGACAGGTGTGGGCCTTATATATAGACAGGTGTGGGCCTTATATATAGACAGGTGTGGACCTTATATATAGACAGGTGTGGACCTTATATATAGACAGGTGTGGGCCTTATATATAGACAGGTGTGGACCTTATATATAGACAGGTGTGGACCTTATATATAGACAGGTGTGGGCCTTATATAGACAGGTGTGGACCTTATATATAGACAGGTGTGGGCCTTATATATAGACAGGTGTGGGCCTTATATATAGACAGGTGTGGACCTTATATATAGACAGGTGTGGGCCTTATATATAGACAGGTGTGGGCCTTATATATAGACAGGTGTGGGCCTTATATATAGACAGGTGTGGACCTTATATATAGACAGGTGTGGGCCTTATATATAGACAGGTGTGGACCTTATATATAGACAGGTGTGGGCCTTATATATAGACAGTTGTGGACCTTATATATAGACAGGTGTGGACCTTATATATAGACAAGTGTGGACCTTATATATAGACAAGTGTGGACCTTATATATAGACAGGTGTGGACCTTATATATAGACAGGTGTGGACCTTATATATAGACAGGTGTGGGCCTTATATATAGACAGGTGTGGGCCTTATATATAGACAGGTGTGGACCTTATATATAGACAGGTGTGGACCTTATATATAGACAGGTGTGGGCCTTATATATAGACAGGTGTGGACCTTATATATAGACAGGTGTGGACCTTATATATAGACAGGTGTGGGCCTTATATAGACAGGTGTGGACCTTATATATAGACAGGTGTGGGCCTTATATATAGACAGGTGTGGGCCTTATATATAGACAGGTGTGGACCTTATATATAGACAGGTGTGGGCCTTATATATAGACAGGTGTGGGCCTTATATATAGACAGGTGTGGACCTTATATATAGACAGGTGTGGACCTTATATATAGACAGGTGTGGGCCTTATATATAGACAGGTGTGGGCCTTATATATAGACAGGTGTGGACCTTATATATAGACAGGTGTGGACCTTATATATAGACAGGTGTGGACCTTATATATAGACAGGTGTGGGCCTTATATATAGACAGGTGTGGACCTTATATATAGACAGATGTGGGCCTTATATATAGACAGGTGTGGACCTTATATATAGACAGGTGTGGACCTTATATATAGACAGGTGTGGACCTTATATATAGACAGGTGTGGGCCTTATATATAGACAGGTGTGGGCCTTATATATAGACAGGTGTGGACCTTATATATAGACAGGTGTGGGCCTTATATATAGACAGGTGTGGACCTTATATATAGACAGGTGTGGGCCTTTCCAAGTCACGTCCAACCAAGTGAATTCACCCCAGGTGGACTCCAATGAAGCTGTAGGAACATCTCAAGGATGATCAGTGGAAACAGGATCATTTTGGGCTGTAGGTCCTTTTGTATATATAATGTCTTACTTTTTTATTTGTAATAACTTTGCAAACATATTGACATTGTCATTATGGGTTATTGTGTGTAGAATGTTGAGGACCAAAATCAATGTAGACTATTTTGGAAGAAGGATGCTCATTTAGTCCCAGGTACTAAATCTGCTGTAACGTTCCATTATGCTAATGTTACAATATGACAGCCAGACACACACGGTGTGTGTGTGTGTGTGTGTGTGTGTGTGTGTGTGTGTGTGTGTGTGTGTGTGTGTGTGTGTGTGTGTGTGTGTGTGTGTGTGTGTGGCTAACAAGAGCAGACAACCTCCTCTTTGATCCAACACTGTCACAAATAAAGGCCTCCGTCTTTGTGTAAAGGACAAAGATTGTTTTTACCAACATGGATAAAACATTCATAAACTCACAAGTTGATGCAATGCAAAACACAAACGTCCACTGCAGAGGACATTGCTTCTGTTTGATTTCCGACATGGTGTTGCGCATTTCTCAGCTCGTCTTAAAAACAATCTTTGTCCTTTACACAAAGACGGAGGCCTTTATTTGTGACGGTGTTGGATCAAAAAGTACAATGGTTGTTTTTTGTTATATATATATAATATTGGAAAATAAATACTGTATTGATGTTTTTCTCGTTTTATTTTTAGCGATGTTTCTACATTTTTAGTGATATTGTACTAATATTTTAGTAATATTTTAGTGATACTTTTAGTGATGTTTCTAAATTTTTTTGTGATATTTTAGTAATTTTTAGTGATACTTTTAGTGACGTTTCTACATTTTTAATAATACTTTTAGTGATGTTTCTACATTTTTAGTAATATTGTAGTAATATTTTAGTGATATTTTAGTGATGTTTCTACATTTTAGTGATATTTTAGTGATGTTTCTACATTTTAGTGATATTTTAGTAATATTTTAGTGATGTGTCTACATTTTTAGTGATATTGTAGTAATATTTTAGTGATTTTTCAAAATGTTAGTGATATTGTAGTAATATTTTAGTGATGTTTCTACATTTTAGTGATGTTAGTAATATTTGGTGATGTTTCTACATTTTTAGTGATATTGTAGCAATATTTTAGTGATGTTTCTACATTTTAGTGATATTGCAGTGATATTTTAGTGATGTTTCTGCATTTTAGTAATATTTTAGTGATGTTTCTACATTTTAGTGGTATTTTAGTAATATTTTAGTGATGTTTCTATATTTTTTGTGATATTGTAGTAATATGTTAGTGATGTTTCTACATTTTAGTGATATTGTAGTAATATTTTAGTGATAATTTTAGTGATGTTTCTACATTTTTAGTGATATTGTAGTAATATTTTAGTGATATTTTTAATGATGTTTCTACATTTTAGTGATATTGTAGTAATATTTTTGTGATATTTTTAGTGATGTTTCTACATTTTTAGTGATATTTCAGTAATATTTTAGAGATGCGTCTACATTTTAGTGATATTGTAGTAATATTTCAGTGACTTTTCTACATTTTAATGATATTGTAGTAATATTTCAGTGACTTTTCTACATTTTAATGATATTGTAGTAATATTTTAGTGATATTTTTAGTGATGTTTCTACATTTTAGTGATATTGTAGTAATATTTTTGTGATATTTTTAGTGATGTTTCTACATTTTTAGTGATATTGTAGTAATATTTTTGTGATATTTTTAGTGATGTTTCTACATTTTTAGTGATATTTCAGTAATATTTTAGAGATGCGTCTACATTTTAGTGATATTGTAGTAATATTTCAGTGACTTTTCTACATTTTAATGATATTGTAGTAATATTTCAGTGACTTTTCTACATTTTAATGATATTGTAGTAATATTTTAGTGATATTTTTAGTGATGTTTCTACATTTTAGTGATATTGTAGTAATATTTTTGTGATATTTTTAGTGATGTTTCTACATTTTTAGTGATATTGTAGTAATATTTTTGTGATATTTTTAGTGATGTTTCTACATTTTTAGTGATATTTCAGTAATATTTTAGAGATGCGTCTACATTTTAGTGATATTGTAGTAATATTTCAGTGACTTTTCTACATTTTAATGATATTGTGGTAATATTTTAGTGATAATTTTAGTGATGTTTCTACATTTTAATGATATTGTAGTAATATTTTAGTGATATTTTTAGTGATGTTTCTACATTTTAGTGATATTGTAGTAATATTTTAGTGATATTTTTAGTGATGTTTCTACATTTTTAGTGATATTGTAGAAATATTTTAGTGATATTTTTAGTGATGTTTCTACATTTTTAGTGATATTTCAGTAATGTTTTAGAGATGCGTCTACATTTTAGTGATATTTAAGTAATATTTTAGTGATTTTTCTACATTTTAATGATATTGTAGTAATATTTCAGTGATGTTTCCACATTTTAGCGATCTTGTAGTAATATTTTAGTGATTCTAAATTTGTTGTGATATTGTAGTAATATTTTAGTGATACTTGTAGGGATGTTTCCACATTTTAATTGATATTTTAGTGATACTTTTAGTGATTTTTCTACATATTTAGTGATATTTTAGTACTATTTTAAGAAGAAAAAGTTCTTTATTGTCATTGCTTAATTACAATAAACAATCATTTTCAACAAGAACCCGTTGTGGATTATTGATATTTGTGCAGATGGATCAGATAAAACTTCATCATCTCTTTCTGTATCGGACTTATTTTATTGTCAGAATGTTTTATTTACACTTTAAGTGAGGCAGGAGGTAAAAAATACAACCCGAATTCTGCAGTTTGATCAATAAAGAGTCAATATTTTGTTGCACGTTGTTGTTGTTGTTGTTGTTGTTGTTGTTGTTCCTGCTTCGTCTGCACAACAAACAAACAAATTTAGATGACAAAGTTGACCTGAGAGTTTTTGTACAAAGTTAATATCCTAAATAATATCCTTATAACTAATATCCTAAATAATTGATCTGGTCAGTTTTAGTGGTGAGTCACAGTTTGCCTGCACAGCTGCACACTGACTACTCTAAATGTGTCTCCTCCGCTGCACACTGACTGCTCTAAATGTGACTCCTCAGCTGCACACTGACTACTCTAAACGTGTCTCCTCAGCTGCACACTGACTACTCTAAATGTGTCTCCTCAGCTGCACACTGACTACTCTAAATGTGTCTCCTCAGCTGCACACTGGCTGCTCTAAATGTGTCTCCTCAGCTGCACACTGACTGCTCTAAACGTGTCTCCTCAGCTGCACACTGACTACTCTAAATGTGTCTCCTCAGCTGCACACTGACTACTCTAAATGTGTCTCCTCAGCTGCACACTGACTACTCTAAATGTGTCTCCTCCGCTGCACACTGACTGCTCTAAACGTGTCTCTTCAGCTGCACACTGACTACTCTAAACGTGACTCCTCAGCTGCACACTGACTGCTCTAAATGTGTCTCCTCAGCTGCACACTGACTACTCTAAATGTGTCTCCTCAGCTGCACACTGACTACTCTAAATGTATCTCCTCAGCTGCACACTGACTACTCTAAATGTGTCTCCTCAGCTGCACACTGACTACTCTGAACGTGTCTCCTCAGCTGCACACTGACTACTCTAAATGTATCTCCTCAGCTGCACACTGACTGCTCTAAACGTGTCTCCTCAGCTGCACACTGACTGCTCTAAACGTGACTCCTCAGCTGCACACTGACTGCTCTAAACGTGTCTCCTCAGCTGCACACTGACTACTCTAAACGTGTCTCCTCAGCTGCACACTGACTGCTCTAAACGTGTCTCCTCAGCTGCACACTGACTACTCTAAATGTGTCTCCTCAGCTGCACACTGACTGCTCTAAACGTGTCTCCTCAGCTGCACACTGACTACTCTAAACGTGACTCCTCAGCTGCACACTGACTGCTCTAAACGTGTCTCCTCAGCTGCACACTGACTACTCTAAATGTGTCTCCTCAGCTGCACACTGACTGCTCTAAATGTGTCTCCTCAGCTGCACACTGACTACTCTAAACGTGTCTCCTCAGCTGCACACTGACTACTCTAAACGTGTCTCCTCAGCTGCACACTGACTGCTCTAAACGTGTCTCCTCAGCTGCACACTGACTACTCTAAACGTGTCTCCTCAGCTGCACACTGACTACTCTAAACGTGTCTCCTCAGCTGCACACTGACTACTCTAAACGTGTCTCCTCAGCTGCACACTGACTACTCTAAACGTGACTCCTCAGCTGCACACTGACTACTCTAAACGTGACTCCTCAGCTGCACACTGACTGCTCTAAACGTGTCTCCTCAGCTGCACACTGACTGCTCTAAACGTGTCTCCTCAGCTGCACACTGACTGCTCTAAACGTGTCTCCTCAGCTGCACACTGACTACTCTAAACGTGTCTCCTCAGGTGCTGATGCTGAGGATGATCTCCAGCCAGGTGTCGTCTCACGAGTGCAACTCAGCGTCCGAGTCGTCCTCCATGCGAGACGTGCACCTGGACTGCAACTTCTTCCTGACCGCCATCCGCCTGGCGTCCTTGAACCAGATCCTGGACCCGTGGGTCTACCTGCTCCTGCGGGAGATCCTCCTGCGTAAGTTCTGCCTGGTGGCCAACGCCGTGTCCAACTGCTCGCTGGAGGAGCAGAAGGAGACTCAGACGCCTTTGGACACGCTTCACAAGAAGACGCAGGGGAAGAGCAGCAAGGTCGCCTTTTGACCATTCAAAGATCATCTCCTGCCGGGAGGTCTCACTCCAACACTTCTAAAGAAGACTTCTTTCATTGGAACCCATTCAAAGATCATCTCTTGCCAGGAGGTCTCACTCCAACACTTCTAAAGAAGACTTCTTCCATTGGAACCCATTCAAAGATCATCTCCTGCCGGGAGGTCTCACTCCGACACTTCTGAAGAAGACTTTTTCTACTGGAACACATTCAAAGATCATCTACTGACAGGAGGTTTCACTCCAACACTTCTGAAGAAGACTTCTTTCATTGGAACCCATTCAAAGATCATCTACTGCCAGGAGGTCTCACTCCAACACTTCTGAAGAAGACTTCTTTCATTGGAACCCATTCAAAGATCATCTCCTGCCAGGAGGTCTCACTCCAACATTTTTGCAGAAGACCTCTTCCACTGGAACCCCTTCAAAGATCATCTCCTGCCTGGAGGTCTCACTCCAACACTTTTCCCAGGAAGCAAACTGTCTTCTTCAGCACATCTTTGTTTCCATTGTGGAATCACAATCATCTTGTGAAGAATGTAAATGTTGTTGGTGACAAACCAGGAAAATAAGATTTATTATTATTATTATTGATCGTCATATTTATTATTATTATCATTATTGATCGTCATATTTATTATTATTATTATTATTGATCGTCATATTTATTATTATTATCATTATTGATCGTCATATTTATTATTATTATTATTATTGATCGTCATATTTATTATTATTATCATTATTGATCGTCATATTTATTATTATTATTATTATTGATCGTCATATTTTTTATTATTGATCGTCATATTAATTATTATTATTATTATCATTATTGATCATCATATTTATTATTATTATCATTATTGATCGTCATATTTTTTATTATTATTGATCGTCATATTAATTATTATTATTATTGACGTAATATTTATTATTATTATTGATTGTCATATAACTTATAATCATTGATCGTCACATGAATTATTATTATTGATTGTCATATTTATTATTATTACTGATTGTCATATTTATTATTATTGATTGTCATATTAATTACTATTATTTATTGTCATATTATTATTATTATTGATCGTCATATTAATTATGATTATTGATCATCATATTTATTATTATTATTATTGATCGTCATATTTTTATTGTTATTGATCATCATATTCATTATTATTATTGATTGTCATATTAATTATCATTATTGACCGTCATATTTATTATTATTATTGATTGTCATATTAATTATTATTATTTATTGTCATATTTATTATTATTATTATTATCATTGATCGTCATATTTATTATTATTATTGATCATCATCTTAATTATTATTATTGATCGTCATACTAACTATTATTGTTTGTCATATTATTGTTATTGATCGTCTAATTTATTATTATTTTGGTCGTCATATTTATTATTGTTATTGATCGTCATATTTATTATGATTATTGATAGTCATATTTATTATTGTTTTTGATCGTTGTGATTCATACGATGATTTGTTATTGATCACCCTCATTCATATCATTCATTATTATTGATTGTTGTGATTCATAAGATAATTTATTATTGTGATTCATAAGATGATTTATTATTGATGATCATATTTATTATTATTGATTGTCATATAACTTATAATCATTGATCGTCACATGAATTATTATTATTGATTGTCATATTTATTATTATTACTGATTGTCATATTTATTATTATTGATTGTCATATTAATTACTATTATTTATTGTCATATTATTATTATTATTGATCGTCATATTAATTATGATTATTGATCATCATATTTATTATTATTATTGATCATCATATTTTTTATTAATATTGATCATCATATTCATTATTATTATTGATTGTCATATTAATAATCATTATTGACCGTCATATTTATTATTATTATTATTGATTGTCATATTAATTATTATTATTTATTGTCATATTTATTATTATTATTATTATTATCATTGATCGTCATATTTATTATTATTATTGATCATCATCTTAATTATTATTATTGATCGTCATACTAACTATTATTGTTTGTCATATTATTGTTATTGATCGTCTAATTTATTATTATTTTGGTCGTCATATTTATTATTGTTTTTGATCGTCATATTTATTATGATTATTGATAGTCATATTTATTATTGTTATTGATCGTTGTGATTCATACGATGATTTGTTATTGATCACCCTCATTCATATCATTCATTATTATTGATTGTTGTGATTAATAAGATAATTTATTATTGTGATTCATAAGATGATTTATTATTGATGATCATATTTATTATTATTGATTGTCATATAACTTATAATCATTGATCGTCACATGAATTATTATTATTGATTGTCATATTTATTATTATTACTGATTGTCATATTTATTATTATTGATTGTCATATTAATTACTATTATTTATTGTCATATTATTATTATTATTATTGATCGTCATATTAATTATGATTATTGATCATCATATTTATTATTATTATTATTGATCATCATATTTTTATTGTTATTGATCATCATATTCATTATTATTATTGATTGTCATATTAATTATCATTATTGACCGTCATATTTATTATTATTATTGATTGTCATATTAATTATTATTATTTATTGTCAAATGGATTATTATTATTATTATCATTGATCATCATATTTATTATTATTATTGATCATCATATTAATTATTATTATTGATCGTCATACTAACTATTATTGTTTGTCATATTATTGTTATTGATCGTCTAATTTATTATTATTTTGGTCGTCATATTTATTATTGTTATTGATCGTCATGTTTATTATGATTATTGATAGTCATATTTATTATTGTTATTGATCGTTGTGATTCATACGATGATTTGTTATTGATCACCCTCATTCACATCATTCATTATTATTGATTGTTGTGATTCATAAGATAATTTATTATTGTGATTCATAAGATGATTTATTATTGATCATCATATTTATTATTATTGATTGTCATATTTATTATTATTATTATTGATCATCATATTAATTATTATTGATCGTCATATTTATTAGTAGTATTGATTGTTGTGATTCATAAGAGGATTTATTATTGATCATCATATTTATTATTATTGATCATCATCATTCATAAGATGATTAATTATTGATCGTTGTGATTCATAAACAAGGATAACGCTTGTAAACAGTTGAGGGCAATGTGGGTCAAAGGTCACAGAGTATGGAATGTTCTACTGTGTTATTGATTGATTGATTGATTGATTGATTGATTCTCACGTACAATATCTGTGCCTTTCTCAGTTGGGCTGAGCTGAGTGATACCAAGTGCTTACAGGCCCAGTATCGCTCCTATTTTCTACTTTGATTTTTTTTTTTATTGTTTAATGAATTTTATCTGTAAACATCTAACATCAAAGTCTAACCTCAGTTTTTCATACGCAGCAATCTCACACAGTATCATCATACAGTATCATTGTCATACAGTATCATTGTCTTACAGTATCAGTGTCTCACAGCATAATTATCATAGAGTGTTATTATCTTAAGCCATTATCATATGATCATACAGTATCATATGGTATCATTATCATACAGTATCATTATTATGCGACATCATTATCATACAGTATCATTATCATACGGTATCATATGGTATCGTTGTCATACATTATCATTATTATGCAACATCATTATCATACAGTGGTGTTATCTTAAGCCGTTATCATCTGATCCTACAGTATCAATATCATATGGTATGATTATCATACAGTATCATTAATACACGGCATTGTGAACATATAGCATAATTATCATACAGTGTTATTATCATACGTATCATCATACGATAACATACAGTATCATTATTACACGGCAATATTATCATACAGTATCATTATCATACCATGTCGGTCATTATCATACAGTATCTTTATCTTATGGCATAATTATCACACATTGTTACTGTCTTGAGCCATTATCATCTGACCATCATACAGTATCATTATCATACCATATCAGTCATTATCATACAGTATCTTTATCTTATGGCATAATTATCATACATCGTTACCGTCTTGAGCCATTATCATCTGACCATCATACAGTATCATTATCGTATGGTATAAATATCTTACAGTATCATTAATACACAGTAGTATCATACCGTATCATAATCATACAGTATCACTAGGATACTCTATCATTGTACAATATTATGATCATATGGTATTTTTATCATACACATCGTTATCATATGTTATCCACATACGGTATCAAAATCGTACAGTATCATTGTCATGGAGCCAAATATTACACATGACAAAATAATCTGCAATTTTCTTTCAATCAGCACAAAATAATCCACCGCGGGGCCAAAGAAAGTTGTGAGTGGCAGCACTTTGATAAAGAAGGTGAGAAGTAAAGTTTGTTTCATCCCTCATTTATTTATTATATTTCACGTTTTATTGCAGATAAAATGTCATTTGTCTTCATATTTTGGGAAATCATTTATTCATGATTCTCTTAGAGAAAAATGTTCTGTTTTCCTGCATCGATAATGTCACAAAATAAAATTGCCTTATTTTGGTGCATCCAAAATGTTAATTGTGCAAAATAAGAAATGCAAGCGCTGCGATCCAACATTGATCAGTAAAAAGTAAAGAAATATCGCTGCAGATGGTATCGATACCATCGATATGATACATATGGTATCGATACCATCGATATAATACAGATGGCATCGATACCATTGATATGCTACAGATGGTATCGATATGCTACGGATGGTATCGATATGCTACAGATGGTATTGATACGCTATGGATGGTGTCGATATCATCGATGTTTGTTTTTGTTTTTTGAGGGAGAACAAATATTTTATTTGGTTTTCTGATTTTTAAAAAAAAGTCAATTTAATTTTCAATTTTGTACAAAAAGTTTCCTTTCTTTATTTTTAATCAAAAGAAAATGTGATTTTTTTTTTGTCCACAAAAAAAGGACCAAAAATCTTTGTTTTTTGATTTTATTTTATTTTGAAAAACAAAAAAAGGGTCATATTTTCACCCAAATAAAATAATACATTTTTCAAAAAACAAAAATATTTTTTTCTTATATTTTTCTTTAAAGAGTTTTTTATTGTTCTTATTTATTTGAAACCAACAATGTTGTAAATTGTTATTGCTGCATGTTTGTCTGAGTCACTTTCATTACAAATAAAAAATATTTGTAAAATACTTGACATGAAAGTGAAAATTGCCTCCATACAAGAAAATAATAATTGATTTAATTTTGATTGATTATTGATTGCTGACTGTAATAAAAGAAATGATTGTCAATCCTATTCTTTGTTTCAAATTATTCTTTATTACATTTTTCATGACACACATTTTGTTGAAAACGTCATATTATTTTTCCAACGTGACAAAAAATCTCAAAAAATAATATTTGTTGATATTTTGACACAATAAGTGAGTTTTTTTTTTTTTTAAGTACTCCAGCGTTTATTTTAGATTTTTAATACCAATTTTGTATTTTACAGAGTGGGCCAAAATGTAAAACTGAACAAAGCCGCGGGCCAAGGTTGAACAAATGAACCTTTTAATAGTGACCCAAACAAGTTCTGCATTAAATATTGAACAAGCAAGGCTTATATAACTTTACAGTGACATGCAAAATCCAGTTTCAAATAATAATAATAATAATTAAATTATATCAATGGCATATCAAATACAATTAAAATAAAAATGTAATGCCTCTTTTCAATTTGCAGCCTTCTGAGGTAAATATCAACATTAACTTTTTCCACAGGCTAATAAATTTGAAATAAAAAAAGGAATAAACCAACCATTCAGGACTTTAAACTGCTCAGTTTGCAACACACTGATCTAATCTGATGTGCCCAAGCCAGATACCTGCCATCTTTTCTTGGATGCTAGTTCATTAATGTCGAACTCAGGCTTTGAGCTGAGGCAACCTTCATTATCGAACAAAGGTGTTCATCAGTCATTATATCTCGTAGTCCACCCGGACCACAGTCTTGGGGGTGTGCCTTAAATGCACTGCCTTTAACGTCCGCTTTTCATCCATTCTAACATCGGTCAGACCCAGTCACACGATATGTGCGGCTTCTGTACGCACACACGAGCGAATGCAACGCATACTTCATCAACAGCGATGCAGGTTACACTGAGGGTGCCAGTATAAAAAAACTTTAACACTGTTACAAATATGGGCCACACTGTGAACCCACACCAAACAAGAATGACAAAACACATTTCGGGAGAACATCCGCACCGTAACACAACATAAACACAATAGAACAAATACCCAGAATCCTTTGCAGAACTAACTCTTCCGGGATGCTACAAAATACACCCCCGCTACTTATTTGGTTACCCTCAGTGTAACCTGTATCGCTGTTTGGCCAAGTATGCGTTGCATTCACTTGTGTGTGCATTACGGATGCGCGGATAGGCAAATATTTCATCCGCAACCGCATTAGAAAGTCGTCAACCATCCGCCATCCACCCGATGTAACGTTTGATCAGAACTGCACCCGCCCGCCATCCGCCCGCACCCGCCCGTTGTTATATATCTAATATAGACGATGCAAGGCATTAGTGAGGCACCTGCCAACTACTCCGGTTTTCCCGTAATTCGTACGGTTTTCATCAACCTATTCCGGGTTTCGGTTGCAGTGATAAAAAATACGTTTTTTCATTAATTAAAAAAAAAAAAAGGGTGAAAACTACGCGAATTGCACCTTGTGCAGACAAGCTTTTTCGATCGGACACGGAGGAATTAGCGATGTAAAAGACCACGTTGGGACAAAAAAACACAAGTCTAATGCCGTTGCTAGCGATACAAGTGGAAAACTTTCAACGTTTTTCGTCGCCCAAACAGATTCTTTGGATGTGATAAATGCCGAAGTTTTATTTACGGAGGCAATAATTGAGCATGGATTTCCAATCGCACTGGCTGATCACATGGGACAGTTAAATATTTGTAATGCAACCTTTAAAAATCATTACGCGGTGATCGCGGTCCCAAAAATAAACTTTTCTTGCATGATAATGTCCAGAAAAATTCGCTTTATATTACTATAGAGTCCTTTTAACGAATGAGTTTGATGGTTTATCACAAACCTTAAATGAAAGAAGTCCTTTGTTCTCCTGCACCGCATGCGCTTTGGCCTTGCTTCGTGTTTGGTGCGCAATCCTGTCGGCTGTATTTCACAGCACGACATACTGTTAAAAGTGTTTATACTATTTATGCTTTCAAGTCCAAGTTGAAGAAATCTTGTTAAATGTTGACAGCATAACTACCAAAATACAGAAGTATGTCCTTAATATTTTTGCAGTGCTATTTCTGTTGAAAAGTTCAAATGATTACATTAGAGATGTGATGTGCCACTTTTCAAGTGTCTGATGGCTTCAATTAATTTTCATTCATTTTTCATATTTTGAATTCTTTTGAAAGGCTTACAAAAAAACTACATTTGAATTGTAATTCCATGCTATTGACAGGACTATTAATTTTAATGAAGTTAGCTTACCATGTTTACAGTATGATAATAGTGATAGAAATGTGAATTTTAGGCACAGAATATTTTTTACAATTGAACAAGGCAGTAGATTATACAAGCTTGGACAGAAAGTTAATAATGACACCAATTTTTTTTTTTATGGAATTGTTTAGTACTGTTTTACCATTTGTTTACTGTAAAAAGTGTTTATACTTTCAATGAACAAATTGAAGTCTTGTGAAAGGTTGACAGGATAACTGGCATTAACTGTCAAAATAATTTCAAACTATTGAAGTTAGCTTACAGAATAAACATGTCAATCAACCCATATGATTTTTGCTGTAACATTTTTGTTTTGAAAAGTCACTGTGACTGATAGAAAAGTGATGGTTTTAGCAACATTTTAACCTGTCTGAATGCTAATAATCATTTTGCGTCGGGGGGCGAAGCCCTGAACCCTCCACCAGGACTTTGTCCTGGACTTACCGGGGCCTGTGGCCCTTGGACCCTGGCTACTAGGTTTTTCTGATTTCAAAAGTTGGTATGGTGAGGTTATAAAGCTTTTGCCTGTTAAAGAAAGGAGCCTGATCCAATGCAGTACAGACATTCGCGTGCCACGCTGTCACGACCCAGACGCACACCAGTGCGCAATCATATGGGAGCCGCGCTGAGCGCACCTCCAAGCGCGTCTCGCTGCCGGCGACGGCCAGTAATGGGCCCGACGCTCCAGCGCTATCCATTTTCAGGGTTAGTTGATTCGGCAGGTGGGTTGTTACGCACTCCTTAGCGGGTTCCGACTTCCATGGCCACCGTCCTGCTGTCTATATCAACCAGGGTGAGCCCCACCCCTTTCGTGAGCGCACTGCGCGCGGAGTGACCCCTGTTACGCGCCCCCGGCAACAGGGGTGGCGGGCAGGTAAGCTGTGCGGGCGGAGCGCGTGGAGTGACCCATGTTATGAGCCCCCGGCCACGGGGGTGGCGGGCAGGTAAGCTGCTTACCTGCTGCGCGTGACGCCGGCTGCGGCGAAGGCGGACGAGGCGGGGTGTCGGTGCGGTGGGCGCGGTGGTGACCCTGGACGTGCGTCGGGCCCTTCTCGCGGATCGCCTCAGCTACGGCTCCCGGTGGGGCCCTCTTGGGGGAAGGGGCCTCGGTCCCGGACCCCGGCGAGGCGTCCCTTCTCCGCTCCGTAAAAGTGTCCATCTCTTTTTTTTCTTCTTCTTCTGTTGTGGCATATGCTGCAGGTGCCTGCTCGTTTTTCGTATGTGGGTAACAACATTTAACTATGTATACAGGTAAAAGCCAGTAAATTAGAATATTTTGAAAAACTTGATTTATTTCAGTAATTGCATTCAAAAGGTGTAACTTGTACATTATATTTATTCATTGCACACAGACTGATGCATTCAAATGTTTATTTCATTTAATTTTGATGATTTGAAGTGGCAACAAATGAAAATCCAAAATTCCGTGTGTCACAAAATTAGAATATTACTTAAGGCTAATACAAAAAAGGGATTTTTAGAAATGTTGGCCAACTGAAAAGTATGAAAATGAAAAATATGAGCATGTACAATACTCAATACTTGGTTGGAGCTCCTTTTGCCTCAATTACTGCGTTAATGCGGCGTGGCATGGAGTCAATGAGTTTCTGGCACTGCTCAGGTGTTATGAGAGCCCAGGTTGCTCTGATAGTGGCCTTCAACTCTTCTGCGTTTTTGGGTCTGGCATTCTGCATCTTCCTTTTCACAATACCCCACAGATTTTCTATGGGGCTAAGGTCAGGGGAGTTGGCGGGCCAATTTAGAACAGAAATACCATGGTCCGTAAACCAGGCACGGGTAGATTCTGCGCTGTGTGCAGGCGCCAAGTCCTGTTGGAACTTGAAATCTCCATCTCCATAGAGCAGGTCAGCAGCAGGAAGCATGAAGTGCTCTAAAACTTGCTGGTAGACGGCTGCGTTGACCCTGGATCTCAGGAAACAGAGTGGACCGACACCAGCAGATGACATGGCACCCCAAACCATCACCCAACCATGCAAATTTTGCATTTCCTTTGGAAATCGAGGTCCCAGAGTCTGGAGGAAGACAGGAGAGGCACAGGATCCACGTTGCCTGAAGTCTAGTGTAAAGTTTCCACCATCAGTGATGGTTTGGGGTGCCATGTCATCTGCTGGTGTCGGTCCACTCTGTTTCCTGAGATCCAGGGTCAACGCAGCCGTCTACCAGCAAGTTTTAGAGCACTTCATGCTTCCTGCTGCTGACCTGCTCTATGGAGATGGAGATTTCAAGTTCCAACAGGACTTGGCGCCTGCACACAGCGCAAAATCTACCCGTGCCTGGTTTACGGACCATGGTATTTCTGTTCTAAATTGGCCCGCCAACTCCCCTGACCTTAGCCCCATAGAAAATCTGTGGGGTATTGTGAAAAGGAAGATGCAGAATGCCAGACCCAAAAACGCAGAAGAGTTGAAGGCCACTATCAGAGCAACCTGGGCTCTCATAACACCTGAGCAGTGCCAGAAACTCATCGACTCCATGCCACGCCGCATTAACGCAGTAATTGAGGCAAAAGGAGCTCCAACCAAGTATTGAGTATTGTACATGCTCATATTTTTCATTTTCATACTTTTCAGTTGGCCAACATTTCTAAAAATCCCTTTTTTGTATTAGCCTTAAGTAATATTCTAATTTTGTGACACACGGAATTTTGGATTTTCATTTGTTGCCACTTCAAATCATCAAAATTAAATGAAATAAACATTTGAATGCATCAGTCTGTGTGCAATGAATAAATATAATGTACAAGTTACACCTTTTGAATGCAATTACTGAAATAAATCAAGTTTTTCAAAATATTCTAATTTACTGGCTTTTACCTGTATATATTTACCAATTGGTTTAACTGCCACCCGCAAAAAAAAAAAAAAAAAAAAAAAAAAAAAATCTAATTAATCCGCCCGACCCGCGCGCGGATAAAATCTTATTTTTTTTTATTTCATCCGCCCGATCCGCGGATAATCCGCGGACTCCGCGGTTGTGCCCGCAAACCGCGCATCTCTAGTGTGCATGCATGAGCTGCACGTATTATGTGACTGGGCCAGCACTCGTCAGACTGGCTGAAAATCACACTCGATGATTTCCCGGAGGGGCGCTGAAGGTTGGAAGACTCCCGGGAGGGTTGGCAAGTCTGAGAATTAGCGGTGAATGCGATGTTACCGCGACACCGCCGCTGTATATAATCGGCGGGCCAGCTCTAGTGTTAATTTGATATCGCCTCAAGGGCCAAGTGAAATTGAGTTTGACACCCATGGTCTGAAGGAACACGAGTACATTCTGTAACGCCTATTATTTGATGTATTTCCTACATGAATACACACTCAATGAACTAATTAACTAATTAATACACACTTTGGTGTTTTTAGTGGCAGAAAACAGAAAAACTTGTGAATTTCCTGCATGCTTTGAATGGGAAGAAACAGCACCATCTGCTGGACAAATATTGAAATAAAGAATTAAAGGCGATATAATGATTTAATTCATCAATATGATGATTGTAATCAATGGATTTCAAGTTGAATTCATTGTACCTTTTGAAAATATATTACAATTAAAGTATTAATAAGAATAATTCGAAAACAATAGTCTACACTTATTTAGTTTTAAGGTGGAATGGTCCACTCTACTGGACTGTTATCTAGTTTTTAAGGTGGAATGGTCCATTCTACTGGACTATTATCTAGTTTTTAAGGTGGAATGATCCATTCTACTGGACTGTTATCTAGTTTTTAAGGTGGAATGGTCCATTCTACTGGACTATTATCTAGATTTTAAGGTGGAATGCTCCATTCTACTGGACTGTTATCTAGTTTTTAAGGTGGAATGGTCCATTCTACTGGACTATTATCTAGTTTTTAAGGTGGAATGATCCATTCTACTGGACTGTTATCTAGTTTTTAAGGTGGAATGGTCCATTCTACTGGACTATTATCTAGATTTTAAGGTGGAATGCTCCATTCTACTGGACTGTTATCTAGTTTTTAAGGTGGAATGGTCCATTCTACTGGACTATTATCTAGATTTTAAGGTGGAATGGTCCATTCTGCTAGACTGTTATCTAGTTTTTAAGGCAGAATGGTCCATTCTACTGGATGGTTATCTAGTTTTTAAGGTGGAATGGTCCATTCTACTGGATGGTTATCTAGTGTTTAAGGTGGAATGGTCCACTGGAGTGGACAGTTATCTAGTGTTTAAGGTGGAATGGTCCACTAGTGTGGACAGTTATCTAGTCTTTAAGGTGGAATGGTCCACTGGAGTGGACAGTTATCTAGTTTTTAAGGTGGAATGGTCCACTAGTGTGGACAGTTATCTAGTCTTTAAGGTGGAATGGTCCACTGGAGTGGACAGTTATCTAGTCTTTAAGGTGGAATGGTCCACTGGAGTGGACAGTTATCTAGTTTTTAAGGTGGAATGGTCCACTAGTGTGGACAGTTATCTAGTCTTTAAGGTGGAATGGTCCACTGGAGTGGACAGTTATCTAGTTTTTAAGGTGGAATGGTCCACTGGAATGGACAGTTATCTAGTGTTTAAGGTGGAATGGTCCACTAGTGTGGACAGTTATCTAGTGTTTAAGGTGGAATGGTCCACTGGAGTGGACAGTTATCTAGTGTTTAAGGTGGAATGGTTCACTGGAGTGGACAGTTACAGTATCTAGTGTTTAAGGTGGAATGGTCCACTGGAGTGGACAGTTATCTAGTGTTTAAGGTTGAATGGTCCACTCTACTTGACAGTTATCTAGTTTTTAAGGTGAAATGGTCCACTAGAGTGGACAGTTATCTAGTGTTTAAGGTGGAATGGTCCACTGGAGTGGACCGTTATCTAGTTTTTAAGGTAGAATGGTCCACTCTACTTGACTGTTATCTAGTTTTTAAGGTGGAATGGTCCACTGGAGTGGACAGTTACAGTATCTAGTCTTTAAGGTGTAATGGTCCACTGGAGTGGACAGTTATCTAGTGTTTAAGGTGGAATGGTCCACTGGAGTGGACAGTTATCTAGTGTTTAAGGTGGAATGGTCCACTGGAGTGGACAGTTACAGTATCTAGTGTTTAAGGTGGAATGGTCCACTGGAGTGGACAGTTATCTAGTGTTTAAGGTGGAATGGTCCACTCTACTTGACTGTTATCTAGTTTTTAAGGTGAAATTGTCCACTAGAGTGGACAGTTATCTAGTGTTTAAGGTGGAATGGTCCACTGGAGTGGACCGTTATCTAGTTTTTAAGGTAGAATGGTCCACTCTACTTGACTGTTATCTAGTCTTTAAGGTGTAATGGTCCACTGGAGTGGACAGTTATCTAGTGTTTAAGGTGGAATGGTCCACTGGAGTGGACAGTTATCTAGTGTTTAAGGTGGAATGGTCCACTGGAGTGGACAGTTATCTAGTGTTTAAGGTGGAATGGTCCACTGGAGTGGACAGTTATCTAGTGTTTAAGGTGGAATGGTTCACTGGAGTGGACAGTTATCTAGTGTTTAAGGTGGAATGGTTCACTGGAGTGGACAGTTATCTAGTGTTTAAGGTGGAATGGTCCACTGGAGTGGACAGTTACAGTATCTAGTGTTTAAGGTGGAATGAATGAGCTGACATAAGATGGTGGCTCAGACCTTGCGTGCTGACAGTGCAGTTGTTGATGTGAAGAAGTACTTATGAGGTGAAGGAGGTCCGGGTCGTTACGTGGTCACATGATGGCAGCCAGACGTGCGTCCAGAGGAATAAATCATGTGACCTGATGATGTCATGGTCAGAGAGGAGGAGGAGGAGTCAAGGTCATCAGCAAGGTGAGGATTGTAATGTTTCATATCTTTCATGTCTGGGCTGCAGTTACTTCTGTCAATGTGGAAAAAGCAGAATTGAAAATGAAATGAAAGTATTTTATTTTCCTGACAGGAAACTCCAACTGCAACATTCACATCAAAGTACAAGTGAGAGTTTTATTCAAGCAAAATGTTCATTTCAACTTTTTATTCATCAATATTTGATTTGGTTTCCTGCATTTAAAGCTATAATTATTCATATTTTTTATTATTCATAGTTTTTATTATTCATATTTTTAATAATCAATAACGATTTGGATTTCAGTCATTTTTTTATGAAAACTTTCCATTTCCATTTAATTTGATTTTTGTGGGAACTTTTGGAAGAGATCAGAATGAACCACTGAGAACACTAGTAGTACTAAGTACACTAGTAGTACTAAGTACACTAGTAGTACTAGTACTTAAACAATGCATTGGTACTACTAGCACTTAATAAGTACACTAGTACTACTAGTGTACTTATTAACTCATACTTAATAGATACACTAGTACTACTAGTACTTAATAAGTACACTAGTACTACTAGTGTACTTATTAACTCATACTTAATAGATACACTAGTACTACTAGTGTACTTAATAAGTAAACTAGTACTACTAATGTACTTAAAAAGTACTTAATAAGTACACTAGTACTAAATAAGTACAATAGTACTACTAATGTACTTAATAAGTACACTAGTACTTAATAAGTACACTATTACTAAATAAGTACATGAGTAGTACTAGTGTACTTAATAAGTACATTATGTATATATATGTATATATATATATATATATATATACATACATACATACATATATATGTATATATACTCATATATATATATATATATATATATATATATATATATATATATATATATATATATATATATATATATATATATATATATATATATATATATATGTATATATGAGTATATATACATATATATGTATGTATGTATGTATGTATGTATATATATATATATACATACACATATGTATGTATATATGTATGTATATACAGTAAGTCTGATTGTTTACATATACAGGTATGTGTATATCAGTGACGTGCAGTCACTGGAGGCAGGTGAGGCGGGGCCTCACCTGCCATCATGGAAAGAAAAAAAATGTAAAAAGAAAAAAATTAATTAAATTGTTATATGTATCCAGTGATTATACTATAAAGTAATTTTCCATTTAACTTCA